>NC_059205.1:6357704-6622704 GCF_020615455.1 Coregonus clupeaformis | reverse complement strand
CTGTAGCATCCTGAATGGATGAACAAAACATTACACCATAGATTACTTTGGGTATATGATCCAACACTAGTTTTACTGCTGCAAGCAGGGCCACATTTAACAGAGACCAAGCGTACCTTGAGTTTATCAAACTTGTCGTCCACATCTTGCAACCAGGACATAAACTGCCGGGCGTTGAAACGATCCCTCACCGACGTCTTGCCATCTTGGTCACCCTGGAAACCAAACAAACACAACATTGATAATACAATGTTACCCACAACTGGCAGCGTTAGAGTTACAACTCTGTTAAAACCATTATGGTTTAAAAACCATTTGTTGTAAAAGCACTTTGTGTCAACTAACTGTAAATCACTGAGTGTCTGCTTAATGACTAGAATGTTTAATGCAACTTCTGTTTACAAAGGGATTTATAAATACATTTGATTAGTTGATTGATGCCAACCTACATTATTTTAGTTTAAATAAATGTGATCTATTGATTAGTCGATACCAACTTACTGATTCTACAGTACGTTATACATTTTAAATTAATGTGATCTATTGATTAATTGATACCAACTTACGGATTCTACAGTACGTGACATCATGCCACTTGCCTGGGCATCCTGAGGCATGTTGTACACCTCTGCGTCCAATAGCACGGTGCACGCACTGAACGGGAGCGTCTGATTGGCTAGCGTTCTGGCAGCCCGGTAGTGAACTCGTAACACCTCCTGCTCGTTGGAGACTATTAACTTTTCCTGGAAAGAGAGAAGAGGGTGTTGAGTTAGCCAAGACATAAGGATGCTTTTGTTTTTGTAATAATTCATTAGGGCCGAAAGGCAGAGTTGAGTTTAATAGTTGAGACTGAACAAAGCAGAGAAGGCAGCTAATAAGATAAAAGCTTGTATTTGTAACGTCAAACAGTTTTCAAAGTATATATAACAATGTTTATAAAATAAGTATGATCACGCTATAAAGGAAGATCGAATAGGACTGAGTTTAATTACTCCACATACCCGTTCAATGCTGTGTTGCAAGCGCAGCTTCATACGAACAACCTCCTGTTGCTTAAACATCTCCTTCAGTTGGTCTGGCAGAGACGGAGGGGGAGTTATCTGTTACAGAGACAAATATATATAAAACGTTACAAACAGTTAGACAAGTTCAACATCATGAAACATCTGAAGATTGTTTAATAAGACCCTTTAATGCAGGAGTGTCTTGAATGGACGACATTAGCGATAAAGATAAACATTCAATGGAGACAGAGAGAGGAAAAGAGAGGACAGAGGAGATCGAAGAGAATACAGAGGAGATCAAATAGAGGACAGAGGAGAACGAATAGAGGACAGAGGAGAACAAATAGAGGACAGAGGAGAACGAATAGAGGACAGAGGAGAACGAATAGAGGACAGAGGAGAACGAATAGAGGACAGAGGAGAACGAATAGAGGACAGAGGAGAACGAATAGAGGACAGAGGAGATCAAATAGAGGACAGAGGAGATCAAATAGAGGACAGAGGAGATCAAATAGAGGACAGAGGAGATCAAATAGAGGACAGAGGAGAACGAATAGAGGACAGAGGAGAACGAATAGAGGACAGAGGAGAACGAATAGAGGACAGAGGAGAACGAATAGAGGACAGAGGAGATCGAATAGAGGACAGAGGAGATCGAATAGAGGACAGAGGAGATCAAATAGAGGACAGAGGAGATCAAATAGAGGACAGAGGAGAACGAATAGAGGACAGAGGAGATCAAATACAGGACAGAGGAGATCAAATAGAGGACAGAGGAGATCAAATAGAGGACAGAGGAGATCAAATAGAGGACAGAGGAGATCAAATAGAGGACAGAGGAGATCAAATAGAGGACAGAGGAGTGGAGATGCACTCTTAACCTCTGTGGGATCGGTATCCCTTATATGGGGCGGTTGTTGCTCAATAGATATGTGACTAGAATGGTGTTGTAAACAATAGCCAACTGTCCAGGACATAGACATGTCTTATATGGGCAGAAAGCCTAAATTAGCTATTACAGTGAAAAAATACCATGCTATTGTTTGAGGAGAGTGCACAACAACAAAACACTTATCACAGCAAATTGTTTGGTACATTCACCTCTGAAGGTAAATAATGTACTTACATTCAGTAATCTTGCTCTGATTTGTCATCCTGAAGGTCCCAGAGATAAAATGTAGTGTAGTTTTGTTTGAAAAATAAATTTTTATATTAAAATGTAGGAACTGGGTTCTACAGTTTGACCTCTGGCTCCACCCCCACCCCGCCCGGCCATCTAGATGTGTGAAGGTCAGTGTATTTTCTATAGGGAAGCCAATGATCCATCATTTATGACATTCCAGGGAGTGTGTGCAAACTTACAAAAATGCTATGGTAATACAAAATGTATGTTCTCTATAGTTATGTACTTGAAAACTAATTCGGCACATTTGGGAAAACTCCTGGCAAACTAAATTACATCTAGATTCCTACATCACAAAAAATCGAAAACATATTTTTTGGTTTGTATTATCTTTTACCAGATCTAATGTTATATTCTCCTACATTAATTTCAAATTTCCACAAACTTCAAAGTGTTTCCTTTCAAATGATATCAAGAATATGCACATCCTTGCTTCAGGTCCTGAGCTACAGGCAGTTAGATTTGGGTATGTCATTTAAGGCGAAAATTGAAAAAAAGGGGTCAGATCCTTAAAAGGTTGTCAATAGAGCTTTTTAGTCAAGGAGCACCGAACCCTATAATGATCAAACTCCAGACTCACCGTTGGAATACAGAGGAAGGGAAGACAGATGGGGAGATGAACAGATGAACAGATCAGAGTGAAGATGAATAGATGAGAGTTGATGAACAGAACTCCAGACTCACTGTTGGAATACAGAGTTTGCCGAGCGGGTTCCCGTCTAGCAGGTAAGATCCTGTAAACGTCACGTATTCGTCGTAATACTGCGGCGGCTGGGGAATGACGCTCAGCAGCACTTTGCGCTTCTCCTCGATCTTCTTGCGGATGTGCAGGAACTCGTAGTAAGGGTTGGCCCTCTCTGTCTGGTACGGCTCAATCTCCTCCAGCTTCAGAGAGTCAACGATGGCCGCCAGAGACTGCTGAGGCGTCTCCTTCCCCTGAGCAAAGACGAGAAGAGACATACGGTAAGATAAAGTAGAGGAGACATACAGTGAGATAAGGTAGAGGAGACATACAGTAAGATAAGGTAGAGGAGACATACAGTAAGATAAGGTAGAGGAGACATACAGTAAGATAAGGTAGAGGAGACATACAGTGAGATAAGGTAGAGGAGACACAGTGAGATAAGGTAGAGGAGACATACGATAAGATAAGGTAGAGGAGACATACAGTGAGATAAGGCAGAGGAGACATACAGTGAGATAAGGTAGAGGAGACATACAGTGAGATAAGGTAGAGGAGACATACGATAAGATAAGGTAGAGGAGACATACGGTAAGATAAGGTAGAGGAACCTACCGCTCCAGTATCCCTCCTTCACTAAACCTACCCTACTAAACCTCATTCCCTCTCAACCATACACCCATCCCTCTATTCCTTCCCTCCCTCACCTCCAACCCTCCTTATCCTATCCTCCAGAAGAACCCACCTGTTGTGTGCTGCCTCTGGCCTGGTTTGAAGTAGACGTCCTGGGCATTTTCCTCTTCCTGGGGTGGGTCTGCTGGACGTCCTGGCCCTCCTCTATGGTTAGGGAGCGGACCTTGGCCTTAGCCCCGGAGGAGTCAGAGTCTCTGTCCCCTGACTGGGGCGAAGAGCTAGCAGAGACCCCACTGCTGCTGTAACTACCACCACTACCACTCGGGTCTGTCTGGGAGCCCTGCTGGTAGTTACTACACTGTCCACAAGCACTCTGGGTCTGGTCTGATCCAGCAGTCAAGAGAGTCTGTCCTTCTGATCTCTCCTCGGAGATAGAAGCCACATCCATTGGCTCTGGGCATGGCTCTGATTTCACCTCTGGGACGGTGACCATATTGCTGCCCTCTGATGAAGACCAACAACTAACCCTTCCTGTTGACATGGCCTCAGGATCCCTGTTCTTCTCCAATGCGCAGTCGGGTGCATCAGAAGTTTCTTCTGATTTGTGTTCAGGGCTCGGGCAGCGCGACACGGTGGATGGTGTATGCTGGCTAGCATTATCGTTTTTGTCCGGCCGAGGATCACCGGAACCGACGTCGTCACCGGAGAATCTGGATTGCTTACAGTCCTGAATGCTTGCGTTAGTGTCCATGTCCTCTTGAGATTCATTGGGTCTACCAGCACTCTGCACAGACTCCTCTGTGCTAGCACTGGGTGGTGTGTGTGCGCTGGTGGACGCTACTGGGTTGTCCATCCATACCTGTCTAGACGCTACTAACGCACTCTCAAGGCCCTCTACAGCTGCTCTGTTTTCAGCGCTGCTGGCTGCACTCTCAACTGGAGCTTTATCTTTAGGATCGAGAGCCAGAGATGGATCAGTCTCCGTCTGCATCTGCTGGGAGGTCACCATACTGGCGTTTGGAAGGGTTTGCCATGACTGGCTAGCAGAGAGAGATGAGAACGGTGGTCGAGAGGAGAGAGATGACGACGCCACCGTGTCCTCAGAGGGCAGCTCCTTCCTACTACATTCAGGCTCCGCACTGGAGGTCTCTACAGGGATACACCGTACGTCCCGTATTAGGAGAGGGTCAGAGGTGGAAGAAGACCCTCTCTGTGCTGGTGTTGCTAGCTGTGGGACACCAGCCTGCTGAAGTGTTGAGGAGTCCTTTACGTGAGGGTCTCCGGTGTTGGACACTTGAGGTGGGAGATGGACACCTGGAGCGGTGTTCCCTTCACTCTCAGTGTTGAGATCCGCGTCTGTTCTTGGAGCGGAGTTCCCTTCACTCTCAGTGTTGAGATCTGCATCTGTTCTTGGAGTGGTGTTCCCTTCACTCTCAGTGTTGAGATCTGCATCGGCTCTTGCATTAGGGAAATTTGGAAGCATCTGAGTAGGACCCCTTTGACTCTGGCTCTCCTCTGGATCTGCACAGGTTTCTGAAAGAAGCTGAACACTTGAAGGCTCTTCACTGGGTTGAGCAGCTGGCACCACACTGGCCTTTGACAGAGTTTCAAAAGGTTTACCTGCCGTCGCAGAGTTTGCGTCCTCATCCAGAATAGCCATAAGGTAGGGGGAAGTGTGTCGGCTCTGCAGCGGAGTTCTGTTACCTTGCACCGAGTCTGGAAGACCGTTGTAGTCTTTGTCGTGAACGGCAGGCGATCTAGACCGTGAGAGGAGGGAACACTGGAGGAAAGGCGGCTGAGAGTCCTGGGAGGCTTCCAGGGTCATATCCGAGTCGTACTCTACGGGTCTCGGCGTCAGCATGGTTGCCTGACAGGAATCCTCAGAACTGGCCACAGAGAACATGGACACGGACCTGGACATGAGACCCGACCGCTCGCTCTCCGGCCTGGGGGACCTGCTCAAGCTGTTCTCCATACCAGGCATCAACTTCCCACTGAGGGATGAGAGTATCTTCCCGTCCAGGGACATGGTCCTGGAGCTGGTAATCTCCTTCATGGGTTTGTCAAGGTCCCGGCCGTGAGCGTCGCCAGAGCCTTCGGAGCGAAGCAGTTCTTTGCTCGAACACTGTTCTCCAGAAGACAAGGACATCGTCTTGGCTTTGCTTTTGAGCTTCCCTGGGTCTGTCGTCGTAGAGGAGGGTCGTTGTTTCATCCTCTCCCTCTCCTTCTGTTTGATCTTTTCTAGATGCTTCCGGTGCCACTGTTCAATCTCCTGGTCCTTCAGACTCAGCATGCGTTCGAAGCTGGTCTGCCTCAGGTCCTCATTGACCAGACGTTTCTCTTTGGGCCGCTTCTCTTCCCGGGTGGCAGGCGAGGCTTTAGCTTTGGACCTGTTGTCTCGGTCAGTCTCGGTCTCGTTGGGTTTGGTCTTAGAGGCCTTGCTAACCTCCTTGGAACGGTCCTTGTCGCCCTTGAGACGCTCTTTGTCCTTGTCCCGATCTCTGTGCCGGTCAGAGTCTCTGGATTCTCTGTCTCGTCGGTCTCCGTCTTTCTCTGGGACTTCCTCCTTTAGTAGTTTTGCTTGTGTGGTCTTGCCACTTTCAGACACGTAGCCTTTCTTCTCTTCCAATGGGAGCTTCAGGTTAGAGCTGGAGGAAAATGAGCCGTCTTTAGATATTTCCCTTTTCTTCTTATCGCAGTCTTTGTCTTTGTCCTTTTCCGATTTACTGTGATCAGTGAATTTCTCCGAAGGTGGTTTTCCTTTGTTGTCCCAGCCTATCCTGTCTCTGTTCTCTCCTCCGCTGTACTCCCTCTCCCTGCAGCTCCTTTTATCTGGCTTCTCTTTGCTCTTCTTGTCCTTGCTCTCCTCGTGTTTTTTTGTGGACGAGGCTCTGAGCTTTTCGCTCTCTTTGTGGTTCTTGTCACCAGGGGACGAATGAGACGAGCCAGACGCCACCCTCTCCTTCTCCCTCCAGCGATCCATGGAATTCTGTGAATTCTCTGATTTCTCCAGGTGCTCCATCTTGACCTTCTTCTCCTTATCGGGATGCTTTTTATCAGTCTTTTCGGTCTCCCGTTCCTTTACAGAAGGCCTCCTGTCGGATTTGTCCCGCTGGTCTTTCTCAGAGGCATCCAGTTGGTCTAGATCAGCCGCAGACATGGTCCCCGTTACTGGTTTATCCTCCAGTTCATCTTTCACGCTTGCAGCGTTATGCTGTGACTCGTCAGGAACAGAGGTAGTCCGTCCAGAGCTGGAGCTGAGGCACTCTGTCCTCTCCTCAAGCTCACTGGGCTTCCCATCCTTTCCTCCCTTCTCCTCTTTACAGACAGCAGATGTTTCCTTCCTCTCTTTCATCACCACCTTGTCTTTATCCTTATCTTGCTCCTCTCTCCTCGTCTCCTTGCTGCTAGAGAGGCGTTTTTCTTTCGTCCCTCTCTCTTCAGGAGAGCCGTCCGATGTCGAGGTCTTCTGAGGAGATCTGCCGTCCAATGTCGAGGTCTTCTGAGGAGATCTGCCGTCCAATGTCGAGGTCTTCTGTGGAGATCTGCCGTCCGATGTCGAGGTCTTCTGAGGAGATCTGCCGTCCGATGTCGAGGTCTTCTGAGGAGATCTGCCGTCCTCCCTCTCGGTCTCGCTCTCCATTTTCCCTGGAGGCAGAGGTTCGTCATCATTGAAGAAGTTCTCTTTCCAGAACTCCCTGTCGAACTCCAGGTTCCTGTGGCCGTCCTTCCTGCCTCCCTCCTTCTGCCGGTGGCGGTTCCTCTCCCTGTCCGCCTCATACTCCCCGATGTGGTTGTCCTTCTCCTTGTGTTTTAGTTTATGCTTTTTGACCACTTTGCCATCTTTGTCCATCTTCTGTAAGGCACCACCCTCAGAGCTGTCCACACTGTTGGCAACGCTGCCTTCTTTATTATTCAGACTGGAGCCTCCATCCACCCCCCCACCACCAACACTACAGTCCACGGTGACGTCCTTCTGGTGGTGCTTGCTCTTCTCCTTGTGCTTGCAGCCCTTACTACTGGAGCTTTCCGTGCAGAACTCGGACTCTGGGTTGTAGTGGTTGTACTTGACACCATCCGGCGGACAGGGGCCTTCGGCAATCGAGACGCACGTCATCTTGGCGTTCTCCTGTTTGAGCGGGTTAGAGGACGGCTGCTTGTCGGCCAGGCCGTAGTTGAGCTTGGGGGAGTTGACGGTGGCGGACAGGTGGAAGAGGTGGACGGACGAGTCGTCCTTGGGACTGAAGGAGATCTTGAACGAGTCCTCGTCCCCACAGAGTCCTCGGCTGTTCTTGTCCGTGTGTGTCTCCGACACCAGAGCTTTGCTGTTCTCCTTCCCGTCCTCCTGGTTCTCCTTGTTCTTGCTCTTGTTCTTCTTCTTGACTTTGCTGCTTTTGTCTTTCTGTTCGGAAGTCGTGAGGCTGCCGACGTTCTCCTTCTTAGTCCTGCTGGCGTCTGACGCCTTGTGTCCCTCAGAGCCATTGGAGCAGGTCGGAGAGCTCCTTCTCTCTGTTGGCATCTCCATCTCATCACTGGAACTATCCGAGCTGCAGTAGCGAACACGTGACGACGTCTTTGTCTTCTTAGACTTAGAGGACTGGACCGAGCCACTCCCGTTCCCTTTACCGCTCTGTTTCGCCAAATGATTCCTCTCCTTCTCCTCTTTCTCCCTCTGCCTCAGCTCTCTCCGGAGGATGTGTCGGTCGTTCAGGGCTTTACTCAGGTCCTCCTCTTCCTCCTCGTCTTTGAACTCATACTCGTCCAGGCCAGACATGGAGGATGAGGCCTTCACGGTGCTCTGCTTTCCGTCAGAGTCCTTTTCCACGTCAGAGTCATCCAGGTTGTCGTCATCAACGTCCACACTGGAGGGGTTCACCGACAGAGGGCCTTCTGACTCTGTAGAGAGAACAGAGGAAAATAGAGGAATTAAAATCTTGTTTGATCGCCAGTGTTTGTATACATTTATATTTTTAGTCATTTAGCAGACGCTCTTATCCAGAGCGACTTACAGTCAGTGAGTGCATACATTATTTTTTACTTTTTTAAATCATACTGGCCCCCCGTGGGAATCGAACCCACAACCCTGGCGTTGCAAACGCCATGCTCTACCAACTGAGCTACATTCCCTGCCGGCCATTCCCTCCCCTACCCTGGACGACGCCGGGCCAATTGTGCGCCGCCCAATGGGTCTCCCGGTCGCGGCCGGCTACGACAGAGCCTGGATTCTAACCAGGATCTCTAGTGGCACAGCTACTCGGTTGAGGAACACAGAACGATTACAACCTTGTTTCTAATCAAGTCTGATTCAAAAGGTAAATGGCCATATGTAATCAAAGATAACAAAATGAGGGAGATCTATAACACACACACCTTTACTTTTGAAAATATATTATAAAAACACACCTCTACAGGACACCATCCCCCTTTGGAGCTATCCTCTACAGGACACCATCCCCCTTTGGAGCTATCCTCTACAGGACACCATCCCCCTTTGGAGCTATCCTCTACAGGACACCATCCCCCTTTGGAGCTATCCTCTACAGGACACCATACCTGGGGAGCTATCCTCTACAGGACACCATACCCGAGGAGCTATCCTCTACAGGACACCATCCCCGAGGAGCTATCCTCTACAGGACACCATCCCCGAGGAGCTATCCTCTACAGGACACCATCCCCGAGGAGCTATCCTCTACAGGACACCATACCCCTTTGGAGCTATCCTCTACAGGACACCATACCTGAGGAGCTATCCCCTACAGGACACCATACCCGAGGAGCTATCCTCTACAGGACACCATCCCTGAGGAGCTATCCTCTACAGGACACCATCCCCGGGGAGCTATCCTCTACAGGACACCATACCCCTTTGGAGCTATCCTCTACAGGACACCATACCCCTTTGGGAGCTATCCTCTACAGGACACCATACCCCTTTGGAGCTATCCTCTACAGGACACCATACCCCTTTGGAGCTATCCCCTACAGGACACCATACCCGAGGAGCTATCCTCTACAGGACACCATACCCGAGGAGCTATCCCCTCCAGGACACCATACCTGAGGAGCTATCCCCTACAGGACACCATACCCGAGGAGCTATCCTCTACAGGACACCATACCCGAGGAGCTATCCTCTACAGGACACCATACCCGAGGAGCTATCCCCTCCAGGACACCATACCTGAGGAGCTATCCCCTACAGGACACCATACCCGAGGAGCTATCCTCTACAGGACACCATCCCCGAGGAGCTATCCTCTACAGGACACCATCCCCGAGGAGCTATCCTCTACAGGACAGCATACCTGAGGAGCTATCCTCTACAGGACAGCATACCTGAGGAGCTATCCTCTACAGGACAGCATACCTGAGGAGCTATCCTCTACAGGACAGCATACCGGAGCTATCCTCTACAGGACACCATACCTTAGGAGCCATCCTCTACAGGACACCATACCCCTTGGAGCTATCCTCTACAGGACACCATACCCGAGGGAGCTATCCTCCAGGACACCATACCCCTTTGGAGCTATCCTCCTACAGGACACCATACCCCGGAGCTATCCCCTACAGGACACCATACCCGAGGAGCTATCCTCTACAGGACACCATACCCGAGGAGCTATCCCCTCCAGGACACCATACCTGAGGAGCTATCCCCTACAGGACACCATACCCGAGGAGCTATCCTCTACAGGACACCATCCCCGAGGAGCTATCCTCTACAGGACACCATCCCCGAGGAGCTATCCCTCCAGGACACCATACCCTGAGGAGCTATCCTCTACAGGACACCATACCCGAGGAGCTATCCTCTACAGGACACCATCCCCGAGGAGCTATCCTCTACAGGACACCATCCCCGAGGAGCTATCCTCTACAGGACAGCATACCTGAGGAGCTATCCTCTACAGGACAGCATACCTGAGGAGCTATCCTCTACAGGACACCATCCCTGAGGAGCTATCCTCTACAGGACACCATACCCTGAGGAGCTATCCTCTACAGGACACCATACCCTGAAGGAGCTATCCCCACAGGACACCATACCCGAGGAGCTATCCTCTACAGGACACCATACCCTTTGGAGCTATCCTCTACAGGACACCATCCCCGAGGAGCTATCCTCTACAGGACACCATACCCCTTTGGAGCTATCCTCTACAGGACACCATACCTGAGGAGCTATCCCCTACAGGACACCATACCCGAGGAGCTATCCCTCTACAGGACACCATCCCTGAGGAGCTATCCTCTACAGGACACCATACCCGAGGAGCTATCCTCTACAGGACACCATACCCTTTGGAGCTATCCTCTACAGGACACCATACCCTGGGAGCTATCCTCTACAGGACACCATACCCGAGGAGCTATCCCTCTACAGGACACCATACCCGTTGGAGCTATCCCCTACAGGACACCATACCCTTTGGAGCTATCCCCTACAGGACACCATACCCGAGGAGCTATCCTCTACAGGACACCATACCCGAGGAGCTATCCCCCAGGACACCATACCTGAGGAGCTATCCCCTACAGGACACCAATACCCGAGGAGCTATCCTCTACAGGACACCATACCCGAGGAGCTATCCCCTCCAGGACACCATACCTGAGGAGCTATCCCCTACAGGACACCATACCCGAGGAGCTATCCCCTCCAGGACACCATCCCCGAGGAGCTATCCTCTACAGGACACCATCCCCGAGGAGCTATCCTCTACAGGACAGCATACCTGAGGAGCTATCCTCTACAGGACAGCATACCTGAGAAGCTATCCTCTACAGGACAGCATACCTGAGGAGCTATCCTCTACAGGACACCATACCTGAGGAGCTATCCTCTACAGGACACCATACCTGAGGAGCTATCCCCTACAGGACACCATAACCGAGGAGCTATCCTCTACAGGACACCATACCCGAGGAGCTATCCTCTACAGGACACCATACCTGAGGAGCTATCCTCTACAGGACACCATACCTGAGGAGCTATCCTCTACAGGACACCATACCTGAGGAGCTATCCTCTACAGGACACCATACCTGAGGAGCTATCCTCTACAGGACACCATACCTGAGGAGCTATCCTCTACAGGACACCATACCTGAGGAGCTATCCTCTGCGTCTGAGAGGGGCACCTCTCCCTTTAGGAGGAGCTTCAGCTCCTGGGAATCAGCTACGTCTACGGGGCGCTCCCCTCGCCTGTTGGCCTGGAACGCATTCCCTCCGTGTCTCAGCAGCAGCTTCACAATCTAGACGGAAGAGAACAGGACAAGTGGTCAGCGAACCCGTTAAGGTCCTGAACAAACACCTAAAAGGGTGGAAACGCCTGAGTTTAAGAGAACTACAAAATAAGAAAACGCAGAAAATAACGTGTTTTCTTTAGAACAAGTTGTATTATCATTACTACTGGGTCGATGGTTAGTTGACAGAATTAATCAGTTCTCAACTTGAATCTTAAAAATCCAAGGTCCCCCGGTATATAGAGCGAGCGGGAGGGAGGGAGGGATGAGTAGCAGTAGCAAACGTACGTCTGTATGTCCACTACTGGAGGCATCGTGGAGCGGCGTGTCGTCATCCAGACCCTGGGTGTTGACTTCTGCGCCGGCCGCGATCAGAACCTTCGCCACGTCGTAGAAACCAAGGTTACACGCCTCGTGAAGGGGCGTCCAGCCTGACAAAGAAACAGGAGGTTGTATTTTATTTTACGGTAATGACAAATAGTTTTCCAAACTACGCAGTACTAACATAACCTACTTGATAAACCTAACCTACTTGATTAATTGTTTCTATAGGATACATTTAAACAAGTACCACTGGGCAACATAACATTTAGTATAAACTGTGTTGAATCCTCAACACTTCTGCAAATCTCTGCACTATAGACCCTTATAGTTGTATCAAGGGTGGTCAGGTGTTCTTTTACCTGCGAAGTCTTTAATGTTGACGTCAGCCCCGAGGCTGATGAGCTCCTTGACATGCTCGGCGTCCCCTCGTATGGCCGCCATGTGTAGCGGCGTCTCGCCACGCTCGTTCCTCTTGTTCACCTTGTCCCTCGCTCTGGAGGCCGAGCTGCTGGGGGGCTTCTTCTGCACCGGGGGGGCCTGGGACGGGTGGCTGGGGGTCGAGTCTGAGGAGGAGAGGGAGAGAGAAAGAGTTAGACGAGAGATTAAGTAACACTCAACCAAACAAAATGACTCAACAGAGAAAAATAAATCTGTTGATGTTTCTGGTAACTGGGAGGTCCATTATCTTTAAAGCTGTTGTTTAGCATTATGACTCATCCTTATGATAACTATAGTAATAATCCACATCCCTAAAGGCTGATAAGAGGAGAGGAGACGGTAAGAGAGAGGGAGAGAGGAGAGGAGACGGTAAGAGAGAGGGAGAGAGGGAGAGGAGACGGTAAGAGAGAGGGAGAGGAGACGGTAAGAGAGGGAGAGGAGACGGTAAGAGAGAGGGAGAGAGGAGACGGTAAGAGAGAGGGAGAGAGGGAGAGGAGACGGTAAGAGAGAGGGAGAGGAGACGGTAAGAGAGAGGGAGAGAGGGAGAGGAGACGGTAAGAGAGAGGGAGAGGAGACGGTAAGAGAGAGGGAGAGAGGAGACGGTAAGAGAGAGGAGACGGTAAGAGAGAGGAGACGGTAAGAGAGGGAGAGGAGACGGTAAGAGAGAGGGAGAGGAGACGGTAAGAGAGAGGGAGAGAGGGAGAGGAGACGGTAAGAGAGAGGGAGAGAGGGAGAGGAGACGGTAAGAGAGAGGGAGAGAGGGAGAGGAGACGGTAAGAGAGAGGGAGAGGAGACGTAAGAGAGAGGGAGAGGAGACGGTAAGAGAGAGGGAGAGAGGAAGAGAGAGGGAGAGGGGTAAGAGAGAGGAGAGGAGACGGTAAGAGAGAGGGAGAGAGGAGACGGTAAGAGAGAGGGAGAGGAGACGGTAAGAGAGAGGGAGAGGAGACGGTAGAGAGAGAGGGAGAGGAGACGGTAAGAGAGAGGGAGAGAGAGACGGTAAGAGAGAGGGAGAGGAGACGGTGAGAGAGAGGGAGAGGAGACGGTAAGAGAGAGGAGAGAGAGGAGACGGTAGAGAGAGAGGAGACGGTAAGAGAGAGGAGACGAGTAAGAGAGAGGGAGAGGAGACGGTAAGAGAGAGGAGAGGAGAGGAGAGAGAGGGAGAGAGGGAGAGGAGACGGTAAGAGAGAGGGAGAGAGGGAGAGGAGACGGTAAGAGAGAGGAGAGAGGGAGAGGAGACGGTAAGAGAGAGGGAGAGGAGGCAGTAAGAGAGAGGGAGAGGAGACGGTAAGAGAGAGGAGAGAGGAGACGGAGAGAGAGGGAGAGGAGACGGTAAGAGAGAGGAGAGGAGACGGCAAGAGAGAGGGAGAGGAGACGGTAAGAGAGAGGGAGAGGAGACGGTAAGAGAGAGGGAGAGGAGACGGTAAGAGAGAGGGAGAGAGGAGAGGAGACGAAGAGAGAGGGAGAGAGAGGGAGAGGAGACGGTAAGAGAGAGGGAGAGGAGACGGTAAGAGAGAGGGAGAGGAGACGGTAAGAGAGAGGGAGAGGAGACGGTAAGAGAGAGGGAGAGGAGACGGTAAGAGAGAGGAGAGGAGACGGAGAGAGAGAGACGGAAGAGAGAGGAGAGGAGACGGTAAGAGAGAGGGGAGGAGAAGAGAGAGGGAGAGGAGACGGAAGAGAGAGGGAGAGGAGACGGTAAGAGAGAGGGAGAGAGACAGTAAGAGAGAGGAGAGGAGACGGTAAGAGAGAGGGAGAGGAGACGTAAGAGAGAGAGGGAGAGGAGACGTAAAGAGAGAGAGGAGAGAGAGAGGGAGAGGAGACGGTAAGAGAGAGGGAGAGGAGACGGTAAGAGAGAGGGAGAGGAGACGGTAAGAGAGAGGGAGAGGAGACGTGAAGAGAGAGGGAGAGGAGAGGTAAGAGAGAGGGAGAGGAGACGGAGAGCAGAAGAGAGAGGGAGAGGAGACGGTAAGAGAGAGGGAGAGGAGACGGTAAGAGAGAGGGAGAGGAGACGGTAAAGAGAGAGGAGAGGAGACGGTAAGAGAGAGGGAGAGGAGACGGTAAGAGAGAGAGGAGAGAGAGAGACGGTAAGAGAGAGAGGAGAGAGGAGACGGTAAGAGAGAGGAGAGGGGAGAGAGAGAGAGGAGACGGTAAGAGAGAGGGAGAGGAGACGGTAGAGAGAGAGGAGAGGAGAGGAGACGGTAAGAGAGAGAGAGAGGAGACGGTAAGAGAGAGGGAGAGGAGACGGTAAGAGAGAGAGAGAGAGAGAGGAGACGGTAAGAGAGAGAGGAGAGGAGACGGTAAGAGAGAGGGAGAGAGACGGAGAGAGGCAGAGAGAGAGGGAGAGGAGACGGTAAGAGAGAGGGAGAGGAGACGGTAAGAGAGAGGGAGAGGAGACGGTAAGAGAGAGGGAGAGAGAGTAAGAGAGAGGAGAGGAGACGGTAAGAGAGAGGGAGAGGAGACGGTAAGAGAGAGGGAGAGAGAGGGAGAGGAGACGGTAAGAGAGAGGGAGAGAGGGAGAGGAGACGGTAAGAGAGAGGGAGAGGAGACGGTAAGAGAGAGGAGACGTAAGAGAGAGGGAGAGAGGGAGAGGAGACGGTAAGAGAGAGGGAGAGGAGACGGTAAGAGAGAGGGAGAGAGGGAGAGGAGACGGTAAGAGAGAGGGAGAGAGGGAGAGGAGACGTAAGAGAGAGAGGGAGAGGAGACGGTAAGAGAGAGGGAGAGGAGACGGTAAGAGAGAGAGGGAGAGGAGACGGTAAGAGAGAGGGAGAGGAGACGGTAAGAGAGAGGGAGAGGAGACGGTAAGAGAGAGGGAGAGGAGACGGTAAGAGAGAGGGAGAGGAGACGGTAGAGAGAGAGGGAGAGGAGACGGTAAGAGAGAGGGAGAGGAGACGGTAAGAGAGAGGGAGAGGAGACGGTAAGAGAGAGGGAGAGGAGACGGTAAGAGAGAGGGAGAGAGGGAGAGGAGACGGTAAGAGAGAGAGGGAGAGGAGACTGTAAGAGAGAGAGGGAGAGGAGACGGTAAGAGAGAGAGGGAGAGGAGACGGTAAGAGAGAGGGAGAGGAGACGGTAAGAGAGAGGGAGAGGAGACGGTAAGAGAGAGGGAGAGGAGACGGTAAGAGAGAGGGAGAGGAGACGGTAAGAGAGAGGGAGAGGAGACGGTAAGAGAGAGGGAGAGGAGACGGTAAGAGAGAGGGAGAGAGGGAGAGGAGACGGTAAGAGAGAGGGAGAGGAGACGGTAAGAGAGAGGGAGAGGAGACGGTAAGAGAGAGGGAGAGGAGACGGTAAGAGAGAGGGAGAGAGGGAGAGGAGACGGTAAGAGAGAGGGAGAGGAGACGGTAAGAGAGAGGAGAGGAGACGGTAAGAGAGAGGGAGAGGAGACGGTAAGAGAGAGGGAGAGGAGACGGTAAGAGAGAGGGAGAGGAGACGGTAAGAGAGAGGGAGAGGAGACGGTAAGAGAGAGGGAGAGGAGACGGTAAGAGAGAGGGAGAGGAGACGGTAAGAGAGAGGGAGAGGAGACGGTAAGAGAGAGGGAGAGGAGACGGTAAGAGAGAGGGAGAGAGACGGTAAGAGAGAGGGAGAGGAGACGGTAAGAGAGAGGGAGAGAGGGAGAGGAGACGGTAAGAGAGAGGGAGAGAGGGAGAGGAGACGAAGAGAGAGAGGGAGAGGAGACGGTAAGAGAGAGGGAGAGAGAGACGGTAAGAGAGAGAGAGAGAGAGGGAGACGGTAGAGAGAGAGGGAGAGAGGAGAGAGGAGACGGTAAGAGAGAGGGAGAGGAGACGGTAAGAGAGAGGGAGAGGAGACGGTAAGAGAGAGGGAGAGGAGACGGTAGAGAGGAGAGGGTAGAGAGAGGGAGAGGAGACGGTAAGAGAGAGGGAGAGGAGACGGTAAGAGAGAGGGAGAGAGGGAGAGGAGACGGTAAGAGAGAGGGAGAGGAGACGGTAAGAGAGAGGGAGAGGAGACGGTAAGAGAGAGGAGAGGAGACGGTAAGAGAGAGGGAGAGAGGGGAGACGGTAAGAGAGAGGGAGAGGAGACGGTAAGAGAGAGGGAGAGAGGGAGAGGAGACGGTAAGAGAGAGGGAGAGAGGGAGAGGAGACGGTAAGAGAGAGGGAGAGGAGACGGTAAGAGAGAGGGAGAGAGAG
The DNA here is from genome assembly GCF_020615455.1 of Coregonus clupeaformis. NCBI lineage: Eukaryota > Metazoa > Chordata > Actinopteri > Salmoniformes > Salmonidae > Coregonus > Coregonus clupeaformis. Next base: position 6,606,051 of record NC_059205.1, on the reverse strand, counting down.
AGCAGTAAGAGAGAGGGAGAGGAGACGGTAAGAGAGAGGGAGAGGAGACGGTAAGAGAGAGGAGAGAGAGAGAGAGGAGACGGTAAGAGAGAGGGAGAGAGACGGTAAGAGAGAGGGAGAGGAGACGGTAAGAGAGAGGGAGAGGAGACGGTAAGAGAGAGGGAGAGGAGACGGTAAGAGAGAGGGAGAGGAGACGGTAAGAGAGAGGGAGAGGAGACGGTAAGAGAGAGAGGGAGAGGAGACGGTAAGAGAGAGGGAGAGAGGGAGAGGAGACGGTAAGAGAGAGAGGGAGAGGAGACGGTAAGAGAGAGAGGGAGAGGAGACGGTAAGAGAGAGAGGAGAGGAGACGGTAAGAGAGAGGGAGAGGAGACGGTAAGAGAGAGGAGAGGAGACGGTAAGAGAGAGGGAGAGGAGACGGTAAGAGAGAGGGAGAGGAGACGGTAGAGAGAGAGAGAGAGAGAGGGAGAGGAGACGGTAAGAGAGAGAGAGAGGGAGACGGTAGAGAGAGAGAGAGGAGAGGAGACGGTAAGAGAGAGGGAGAGAGGGAGAGGAGACGGTAAGAGAGAGGGAGAGGAGACGGTAAGAGAGAGGGAGAGGAGACGGTAAGAGAGGGAGAGAGGAGACGGTAAGAGAGAGGGAGAGGAGACGGTAAGAGAGAGGGAGAGAGGAGACGGTAGAGAGAGAGGGAGAGGAGACGGGAGAAGAGAGAGAGAGAGGAGACGGTAAGAGAGAGGGAGAGGAGACGGTAGAGAGAGAGGGAGAGGAGACGGTAAGAGAGAGGGAGAGGAGACGGTAAGAGAGAGAGGGAGAGGAGACGGTAAGAGAGAGGGAGAGGAGACGGTAAGAGAGAGGGAGAGGAGACGGTAAGAGAGAGGGAGAGAGGGAGAGGAGAAGGTAAGAGAGAGGGAGAGGAGACGGTAAGAGAGAGGGAGAGGAGACGGTAAGAGAGAGGGAGAGGAGACGGTAAGAGAGAAGGAGAGAGAGAGGGAGAGATGGTAAGAGAGAGGGAGAGGAGACGGTAAGAGAGAGGGAGAGGAGACGGTAAGAGAGAGGGAGAGGAGGCGGTAAGAGAGAGGGGAGAGAGAGAGAGGGAGAGGAGACTGTAAGAGAGAGAGGGAGAGGAGACTGTAAGAGAGAGAGGGAGAGGAGACGGTAAGAGAGAGGGGAGAGGAGACGGTAGAGAGAGGGAGAGGAGACGGTAAGAGAGAGGGAGAGGAGACGGTAAGAGAGAGGAGAGGAGGAGACGGTAAGAGAGACGGAGAGGAGACGGTAAGAGAGAGGGAGAGGAGACGGTAAGAGAGAGGGAGAGAGGGAGAGGAGACGGTAGAGAGAGAGGGAGAGGAGACGGAGAGAGAGAGGGAGAGGAGACGGTAAGAGAGAGGGAGAGGAGATGGTAAGAGAGAGGGAGAGGAGACGGTAAGAGAGAGGGAGAGGAGACGGTAAGAGAGAGGGAGAGAGGGAGAGGAGACTGTAAGAGAGAGAGGGAGAGGAGACGGAGAGAGAGAGGGAGAGGAGACGGTAAGAGAGAGGGAGAGGAGACGGTAAGAGAGAGGGAGAGGAGACGGTAAGAGAGAGGGAGAGGAGACGGTAAGAGAGAGGGAGCGAGGGAGAGGAGACGGGGCATGAAAGTGTTTGACTAACCTGGGCTGTTGTCCCTGGCGGTCATCTGCATCAGTAGGGCCATCTGCTTGCGTTCCGACAGCGGGTAGCCAAACAGAAGATTGACCGGGACCTTCTTACTTCCCCCAGACTCCTTCTTGTTTTTCTTCTTATCCGGGCCGTCTTTATCTACAGACAGAGTTAGGACAGACAACAGGGTTAGACTTTAAACCAGACAAATACACACATCTCTAAACCAGCAAGGTGTTCATCCCAAATTGCACCCTATTCCCAGCCTATATACTGCACCTGAGCCCTATGGAGCCTGGTCAAAAGTAGTGCACTATATACGGGACAGTGCTATTTGGGATGCAGTCAAGATCATCATCATCAACAACAACAAATGTGATGCAATAAAGTGATGCAGGGGGGTCCCTCCCCCTCCCCATCTTTTGCACCATATATCTCCATCACGCGCAAAAAAACTGTTAGCTCCTTGGAATCCCCTCTTCATCACTAATAACACGATCAAGCCAACAACATAAAGACATGCGTGAGGTGAGATAGCTAGCAAGCCATAGAGAGCAGGCAGGGAGGAGATGCAGAGACAGGTGTGTGTGTTTACAGTGTAGCATAGCAGCGTGGGGGTAGACCTGACGTGATGTGACTGAGCAGCAGGACAGGGCTGATCCCGGACAAGACACACACACACACACACACACACACACACACACAGCGTGTGTGTTTACAGCATAGCAGACAGTGGGGGGGGGGGCTACATGACGTGCTGAAGTCACTACGTGGAGACAAGACACCCACATACACTCCAACACGCGTCTAGAGGACCCAGGATGCAGTACCGTTACCTGCTGAGAACATCCTGCAGGGAGGCACTAACCTCCCCTCACACTCTCCCCAGGACTCAGTGGACTGCTCTGGGTCTGACTCATCTAATGGGCAAAGCAGAGACACGGGGAGGGAGGGGAGATTAGGAGAGGTGAGAGGGAGGGGAGAGAAGAGGTGAGAGGGAGGGGAGAGGGGAGAGGGAGGGGAGAGAAGAGGTGAGAGGGGGAGGGGAGAGGAGAGGTGAGAGGGGAGGTGAGAGAAGAGGGGAGAGGGGAGGTGAGAGAAGAGGGGAGAGGGGGACAGGAGGAGGGACAGGAGGAGGAGGAGGAGGAGGAGGAGGAGGGACAGGAGGAGGAGGAGGAGGAGGAGGGAAGCACAGCATTAAGGCACGGAGAGCTTTCACACACACACACACACACACAAGTTACGCACACAGATTATCAGCCATGAGTCATCAGGGCTGTGGCGGTCATGAAACATTGTCAGCCAGTTATTGTCCACACGCTGATGTACGCCTTTGGAACATCACATTTTTAAAAGTCTAGTAAATCCATTTAATATACACCATCACAATAAATCCATTATTTTAGGCAGGCCTAAAGAAATATTATGATATGAAGAAAATGTATTTTCAGAAGAACAGAATATGAGTTGGCCTACTGTATGTTATCTGGCTGTGCTCCGTGCCATAGGCTGGAGGCTTGTTCATTTAGCTGACAATATACGCTTATACGTCCCAAGCCATTATTTGATATGATTTTATTATAATAATAATTTAAAATAGAAATGAATATTTTTCCCATTCTGGAGCGAGTGTGCGTATGAAGTGGCTATGTTGAGCATAAAACTGATCATTAGAAACAGGTCCTATATGCTAGACTTAGTTACTTTTAGTTTAGTTGTGAATGATACAAACCTTAGAATTTCTTAGAAATCAAAACATATACGGGCTGCATGATGCGACGACAGGTTATTGATGATTTGAGAAAGCCGCAAAAAAATAAAATAATAAAAAACTTGTTCTCTCATCAAGCGATCATATCAAATCATGCCGGGTAGACTACTCCGGTTTTATAGCAACCATCAAAAATCTGCTAGACCAATTATGGACCAAAGACATCTTAAAATCAGTTGGGTTTTATGTTTTTCTGCCACGAGTAATATGCAGTAGACTATGTAGTGTGTAATGGCACAATCATATTTTCAATTCAGGTAAAAATAATAATAATTATATATATATATATATATATATATATATATATATATATATATATATATATATATATATATATATATATATATATATATATATATATATATATATATATATATACACACACATACACATACACATACACATACATACATACATACACACTGCTCAAAAAAATAAAGGGAACACTTAAACAACATATCCTAGATCTGAATGAATGAAATAATCTTATTAAATACTTTTTTCTTTACATAGTTGAATGTGCTGACAACAAAATCACAAAAATTATCAATGGAAATCAAATTTATCAACCCATGGAGGTCTGGATTTGGAGTCAACCTCAAAATTAAAAGTGGAAAACCACACTACAGGCTGATCCAACTATGGATGTAATGTCCTTAAAACAAGTCAAAATGAGGCTCAGTAGTGTGTGTGGCCTCAACGTGCCTGTATGACCTCCCTACAACGCCTGGGCATGCTCCTGATGAGGTGGCGGATGGTCTCCTGAGGGATCTCCTCCCAGACCTGGACTAAAGCATCCGCCAACTCCTGGACAGTCTGTGGTGCAACGTGGCGTTGGTGGATGGAGCGAGACATGATGTCCCAGATGTGCTCAATTGGATTCAGGTCTGGGGAACGGGCGGGCCAGTCCATAGCATCAATGCCTTCCTCTTGCAGGAACTGCTGACACACTCCAGCCACATGAGGTCTATCATTGTCTTGCTTTATGAGGAACCAAGGGCCAACCGCACCAGCATATGGTCTCACAAGGGGTCTGAGGATCTCATCTCGGTACCTAATGGCAGTCAGGCTACCTCTGGCGAGCACATGGAGGGCTGTGCGGCCCCCCAAAGAAATGCCACCCCACACCTGACCCACCGCTAAACCGGTCATGCTGGAGGATGTTGCAGGCAGCAGAAGGTTCTCCATGGCGGCTCCAGACTCTGTCACGTCTGTCACATGTGCTCAGTGTGAACCTGCTTTAATCTGTGAAGAGCACTGGGCGCCAGTGGCGAATTTGCCAATCTTGGTGTTCTCTGGCAAATGCCAAACGTCCTGCACGGTGTTGGGCTGTAAGCACAACCCCCACCTGTGGACGTCGGGCCCTCATACCACCCTCATGGAGTCTGTTTCTGACCGTTTGAGCAGACATGCACATTTGTGGCCTGCTGGAGGTCATTTTGCAGGGCTCTGGCAGTGCTCCCCCTGCTCCTCCTTGCACAAAGGCGGAGGTAGCGGTCCTGCTGCTGGGTTGTTGCCCTCCTACGGCCTCCTCCACGTCTCCTGATGTACTGGCCTGTCCCCTGGTAGCGCCTCCATGCTCTGGACACTACGCTGACAGACACAGCAAACCTTCTTGCCACAGCTCGCATTGATGTGCCATCCTGGATGAGCTGCACTACCTGAGCCACTTGTGTGGGTTGTAGACTCCGTCTCATGCTACCACTAGAGTGAAAGCACCGCCAGCATTCAAAAGTGACCAAAACATCAGCCAGGAAGTATAGGAACTGAGAAGTGGTCTGTGGTCACCACCTGCAGAACCACTTCTTTATTGGGGGTGTCTTGCTAATTGCCTATAATTTCCACCTGTTGTCTATTCCATTTGCACAACAGCATGTGAAATGTATTGTCAATCAGTGTTGCTTCCTAAGTGGACAGTTTGATTTCACAGAAGTGTGATTGACTTGGAGTTACATTGTGTTGTTTAAGTGTTCCCTTTATTTTTTTTGAGCATTGTATATAAATAAATAAATAAAGGCTTGGGCTCATATATATATATATATATATATGCCTATGCAATGGCTCTAACATGCGTGTTTTGAATTAATCATCGCCTTAGAAACCTCTCAATTTCTTTGTGTTTAGCTTTGAAACAACGACCATGTTTTTCACTCAGTTTCAATCTGTTGTTGAACTTCTTTCTTCAAATTGATCAATCACAGTGAAGTGAGTTTTAAAAAGCATGATACTGTTATGATAATTATGATGTAATTTTCAATTGCACTGATGTCAGAGAGGTGAGGGGGACAATAGAGCTTAGTACCAAGCCATTAGCGGCCCGGCGGTCGTTAGTCCAGAGTGCATAAGAGGGGAGATTACTGTGACTCAACGGTCACGTGGAATTTGACTGGCTTCATGACCCGTGACCGCCGGTGGGGCGGTAATACGGTCACCGTAACAGCCCTAGTACCAGCTATATACACACGGGGTAGGCTGCTACATGGAGCCAGGGAAGGTCCAGAGTGGTGTGGGTTGGGGTAGGCTGGTACATGGAGCCAGGGAAGGTCCAGAGTGGTGTGGGTTGGGGTAGGCTGGTACATGGAGCCAGGGAAGGTCCAGAGTGGTGTGGGTTGGGGTAGGCTGGTACATGGAGCCAGGGAAGGTCCAGAGTGGTGTGGGTTGGGGTAGGCTGGTACATGGAGCCAGGGAAGGTCCAGAGTGGTGTGGGTTGGGGTAGGCTGCTACATGGAGCCAGGGAAGGTCCAGAGTGGTGTGGGTTGGGGTAGGCTGCTACATGGAGCCAGGGAAGGTCCAGAGTGGTGTGGGTTGGGGTAGGCTGCTACATGGAGCCAGGGAAGGGCCAGAGTGGTTGGGTGTGGGGTAGGCTGGTACATGGAGCCAGGAAGGTCCAGAGTGGTGTGGGTTGGGGTAGGCTGGTACATGGAGCCAGGGAAGGTCCAGAGTGGTGTGGGTTGGGGTAGGCTGGTACATGGAGCCAGGGAAGGTCCAGAGTGGTGTGGGTTGGGGTATTCTGGTACATGGAGCCAGGGAAGGTCCAGAGTGGTGTGGGTTGGGGTAGGCTGCTACATGGAGCCAGGGAAGGTCCAGAGTGGTGTGGGTTGGGGTAGGCTGGTACATGGAGCCAGGGAAGGTCCAGAGTGGTGTGGGTTGGGGTAGCTTTTGTACATGGAGCCAGGGAAGATCCAGAGTGGTGTGGGTTGGGGTAGGCTGGTACATGGAGCCAGGGAAGGTCCAGAGTGGTGTGGGTTGGGGTAGGCTGGTACATGGAGCCAGGGAAGGTCCAGAGTGGTGTGGGTTGGGGTAGGCTGGTACATGGAGCCAGGGAAGGTCCAGAGTGGTGTGGGTTGGGGTAGGCTTGTACATGGAGCCAGGGAAGGTCCAGAGTGGTGTGGGTTGGGGTAGGCTGGTACATGGAGCCAGGGAAGGTCCAGAGTGGTGTGGGTTGTTGCTCCCCAAAATAACACGACTAGCAAAGCAGCCTGTTCAATTCAAAACGCTCCCATGTTAGCTAGAGGTAGAATAACATAACTAGCAAAGCAGCCTGGGCCCGGTTTACCGATAGAACTTAAGGCTTAGGAGTAGCGATGGAGCAGCAGGTAGCCTAGCGGTTAAGAGCGCTGGGCCAGTAACAAAAGGTTGCTGGTTCAAATCCCAGAGCAGACTAGGTGAAAAATATGTTGACGTGCCCTTGAGCAAGGCACTTAACCCTGATTGCTACTGTAAGTCACTCTGGATAAGAGCGTCTGCTAAATGACTAAAATGGATGGGCATGAGTAATAGAGTACTCGAACGGACGTCAAAGCGCAATCTTTAACCTGAGATCTATTTTTTTTATTTTTTTATACTGTAAAACTATTTGGTGGGAATGTGCTTTGTGGCTGCCCGAACGGGCAAGTGACATTTTGTCTTCAAGACAACGTTTATTTGCTTTGACTCTAGTGTTCCATTTGTACATGTGCATTTGCTGGGTACAACAAAAAGAAACCAATCCAAGCATCACACAGTTCTTCTCCCTAAATGTCCTTTACCCTCCTCTTCTCATTCACTCCATTGTGTTCTGACCGCTCCCTCCACACCCGTACTGAGCGCGCACACAAGCTCCCGTCTGGCCTAAACAAATACATTCCTTTAAAAACACATCTACCCGATGGGATACACAAGCTGCATTCCTTGCCAAATGACGACAGTTTTACCACAAATTCAAAATGAACTGGTTGATCGAAGTAGGAAAAATATGTGTTCCAAACAACGAGCTGCAGTTTTGGAATAATTGCATCCCATCTATTTTCTGCTTAGGCTACTTTCCAAAGTGCTAGTGCCATTTACACTGAACAAAAATATAAACGCAACGTAAAATGTAAAATGTTGGTCCCATGTTTCATGAGCTGAAATAAAATATCCCAGAAATGTTCCATACGCACAAAAGCAAATTTCTCTCAAATGTTGTGCACAAATTTGTTTACATCCCTGTTAGTGAGCATTTCTCATTTGCCAAGATAATCCATCCACCTGACAGGTGTGCCATATCAAGAAGCTGATTAAACAGCATGATCATTACACAGGTGCACCTTGTGCTGGGGACAATAAAAAGCTACTCTAAAATGTGCAGTTTTGTCACACAACACAATGCCACAGATGTATCAAGTTTTGAGTGAGTGTGCAATTGGAATGCTGACTGCAGGAATGTCCACCAGAGCTGTTGCCAGAGAATTGAATGTTCATTTCTCTACCATAAGCCACCTCCATTGTTTTAGAGAATTTGGCAGTACCTCCAACCGGCCTCACAACCGCAGACCACGTGTAACCACGTCAGCTCAAGACCTCCACATCCGTCTTCTTTACCTGCGGGATCGTCTGAGACCAGCCACCGGGACAGCTGATGAAACTGTGGGTTTGTACAACGGAATAATTTCTGCACAAACTGTCAGAAACCGTCTCCGGGAAGCTCATCTGCGTGCTCATCGTCCTCACCAGGGTCTTGACCTGATTGCAGTTCGGCGTCGTAACCGACTTCAGAGGTCAAATGTTCACCTTCGATGGTCACTGGCACGCTGGAGAAGTGTGCTCTTCATGGATGAATCCCGGTTTAACTGTACCGGGCAGATGGCAGACAGCGTGCATGGCGTCGTGTGGACGAGCGGTTTGCTGATGTCAACGTTGTGAGCAGAGTGCCCCATGGTGGCGGTGGGGATATGGTATGGGCAGGCATAAGGTACGGACAACGAACACAATTACATTTTATCGATGCCAATTTGAATGCACAGAGATACCGTGACGAGATCCTGAGGCCCATTGTCGTGCCATTAATCTGCCTCCATCACCTCATGTTTCAGCATGATAATGCCCAGCCCCATGTCGCAAGGATCTGTGCACAATTCCTGTAAGCTGAAAATGTCCCAGTTCTTCCATGGCTTGCATACTCACCAGACATGTCACCCATTGAGCATGTTTGAAATGCTCTGGATCGACAGTGTGTTCCAAGTTCCCCCCAATATCCAGCAACTTCGCACAGCCAATGAAGAGGAGTGGGACAACATTCCACAATCAACAGCCTGATCAACTCTATGCGAAGAAGACGGATGTCGCGCTACATGAGGCAAATGGTGGTCACACCAGATACTGACTGGTTTTCTGATCCACGCCTCTACCTTTTTTTTAAAGGTATCTGTGACCAACTTATTCATATCTGTATTCCCAGTCTTGTGAAATCCATAGATCAGGGCCTAATGAATTTATTTCAATTTACCGATTTCCTTCTATGAACTGTAACTCAGTAAAATCTTGCTTGGGGCAAATGGTGGTAGGCTTAGGCGGTATACCGGGGTATTTCGAAATAGCCATGGGATGGTTTTGTCAATACTGTTTAAAACGTTTTATTTTAAGTTTTTCAATACATCTTAATATTTGTAAATACCTGCAGTCAACTGGCGCAATACCTTAGGAGATAAAGCAGGTTGCGTTGTTCATTTCACCTGTCACGTTATTTGACATTATGAAGCTTACCGTAGTTCCCCAGAACAGTTGAGGCAGTCAGGTGTTTGTTTGTAAATAGCACAACAGGAGAAGGCGGGAGCAGGTGAGTCGTCAGGGGTCGTGTTTTATAGTGCAACACATTCGGCAGAAAATAGCTTCGTTTTCATCACATGACAACAGAAGTGCAACACTATTTGGCTGGCAGCCACACAGGTAAAATGAGCTTACAAGGTATTTATTGCGAAAACGATGCATGGCCATCATATTTCTAATGTTTGTCATAGAAAGAATGTAGCCAGCTACATTTCCTAACGTTTTGCTTAAAAGTTAATCTAGGATTTTACCAGAGAACAGTAGGCTGGCTAAACCGAGCAAAGTACCCGGAGCAAAGTAGCTCCACATCAGTCAGAGAGCTGTCTGCTGATAAAATGACCATTCGAGAATTCTCGTCTGAGTGGAGAAGCGCAACAAGCACAAAATTAGTCTGTTGCCGAGCAGAAATTATAATAAGAAGCATTTTAGATCTGTGATATTTCTTTTTGTTTTATCTTTTTTTTTTTTTTCCTGCGTGGAAAACGTAGAATTGTGTGTGAACGCGACCCCTAAGTTTTAACTTGCTAGTTATCTAAAGTAAGTGGCTGAATTAATAACGAAATCGGGTTATCATATATTGTTAGCTTTCTGCCGTGTTTGAGAAGGCAAAGCCCTTTGGATGAGTTCGGAAAGTATTCAGACCCCGTGACTTTTTACACATTTTGTTCCGTTACAGCCTTATTCTGCATGCTGATGAATGAGAATTCACTCCTAAAGTGCAACTGAAACACAACATTAGCCTGATGCCAAGCAGAAATGTCAATAAGAAGCATTTTACATCTGAATTTACAAAAAAAACGCAGCAAGATATTTATTATGCTTTTTATATTTTCTTCCTGCGTGAAAAAGCAGAATTCTGCTTTAACTCAACCCCTAAATTTAACTTGCTAGTTAATCTAAGCGGCTGAATTAATAAGGTGACGGGACATCATATTGCGTTAGCTTTCTGCCGTGTTTGAGAAGTCAAAGCCCTTTGGATGAGTTATTGGTACAGCCATCTTGATTTCCTTGCATTCCCCCCCCCCCTCCATCCCTCCATTACGGTTCTTCCTTCAGACAAGCATGCGTCAAAACTTTGTTCATTTGCACAAAGTCTCTCGTTCATATTCGCTTGTAACCAAACTCACAAAAAAATGACATTCGGTAGCTCCTACAGTCCTGTGAAAAAAGTATTTTCTAATTTTCTCAACTTTCGCATATTTCTGCAACTGAATGGCATCAGATCTTCAACCAAACCCTAATATTAGATAAAGGGAACTTGAGTGAACAAATAACAACATTTACATACTTATTTCCTAAACAGAGTTATGTAACACCCAATGCCCCTGGGTGAAAAAGTAATTGCCCCCTTACACTGCCACCTTTAGCTGTACTGACTCCAACCAAACGCTTCCTGTAGTTGTCGATTAGTCTCTAACGTCGCTGTGGAGGAATTTTGGCCCACTCTTCAATGCAGAACTGCTTTAACTCAGTGACGTGTGGGTTTTCAAGCATGAACTGCTCGTTTCAAGTCCTGCCACAACATCTCAATTGGGATTAGGTCTGGACTTTGACTAGGCCATTCCAACACTTCAAATGTGTTGCTTTTTAGCCATTTTCATGTAGACTTGATTGTGTGTTTTGGATCATTGTCTTGCTGCGTGACCCAGCTGCGCTTCATATGGCCTGACTAAAGCCTATGCACTCGAATGGCGAATGGGAGGCGCACTTTAATTGAGCTTGATTTTAGATGTTTTGAGATCAAAGCGTGAGCTGCATGTAGCCACGTGTGCACATTTTGTTCATATCCTTTGCTAGTTAGTGAGTTATTAGCCCAGTTATAGATCATTTATAGTCAGCAATAGGAGAATGATTGCTTCCTACAAGAGCACAAAATGTGTACATTTCTAGACGTCTTTGAAAAGCCAGTCAGGTAAAGAGCTTTTTTTTCGTCTTAAAGGGGCAGTGTTGTATTTTGAGACAGGCTTGAATAAGCTAAGTAGCCAATAGGCTGAGGGCAGCATAATTTGTCTGATTCTATGTAATAATGGTATAGGAATAATAATGTATTTCATTTCTTGCAACAAACAACCTTTTCAGTCACCTCCTTGTCTGACGGACAGGTGGATACAGGTTAAAGGTCAAGCCCTGCATTTTATTTCTCCAAAAGGTCTCGTGTAATGTAGGCCTAGATTGAACACCACACATTGGCTGCTACTGTAGGCTGAATGATAGAACAGCTATTTCCCCATGTTAAAATGTTATGGGATGCATTTTCTCCATTGTTTTTTTTTTTATGGTAGGCCACTCTGGTAGCTCAGTTGGTAGAGCATGGCGCTTTCAACGCCAGGGTATGTGGGTTCGATTCCCACGGGGGGGGCCAGTATGAACATTTATGCACTCACTAAGTCGCTCTGGATAAGAGCTTCTGCTAAATGACTAAAATGTAAACATGTAAAATGGTAGGCCTACATTATGATCAAATAGCCACAGGAGCCTACTGGGCCACTGTTAAAACTTTAAGTGGGTCCAGCCTCAGTGTTCACAGTAAACACGTGTACTGGAAGTTGCACAGAATATTCACAACTTACAAGTTTGCGCTCAGCAGACCTGAAATTTGCTCAGTGCCAAGAAAAATTGAGGGAATATTGGTTGTGACTTTTTGGCAACGCTAGAAACAAGAAAGGACGGAAGTAGTGTTTTCTCACGACAACTGTTATTCAAAACCACAAACCCTAACTCTTGCATCTTATTTAGGGGTGTTCGATACGGTTTCCCCCAGTTGCCTTATTTAGTTATTTATTCTAGCCGTTGACATTGCCACTCTTTTCTCTCACAGTAAACGCACAGTGGATGTTCAAGTTTGTGCTCAGCAGACCTGAAATTTGCTCAGTGCCAAAAAATATTTGAAGGAACACAGGCGGCAATTTAATTCCATTAAGTTATGCAAATTAACCTATCGACTGATAAGCATGACCTTCAAATGTATTTTCTGTGACTAACCGATTAACATCCCTAGCCTGTAGCCTACTGTTTATATTTTAAATGCAGTCATCTCGGTTTTCATTTGAAGCATGTTTTTATAGGTCACTTGTTTGTATCAATTGCAAAGACATTGGCAACTTTGTATTCGCAGTCAACTTTGTTTTGAAGTTAAATCGGAGGTCAGAGAGACGGATAAACCATGTTTATTGGAGGTGTGTGTTTAAAGATGCGGAAGGGCAAAAAAAAGCATCTAACGACACCCGTTGTTCTACGTGGTCTGAGGTTAGATTAGGAGCGTTTTCAAGTGCGACGTTAATAACGACAGTTTTTGGGAAAACAGCTCTGAGATTTAACAATGCTCCAAATCAAAATCAAATTTTATTTGTCACATGCGCCGTATACAACAGTTGTAGACCTTACAGTGAAATGCTTACTGACAAGCCCTTAACCAACAATGCAGTTAAGAAAAGTGTTAAGTAAAAAAATAACAAACAAATAATTAAAAAAGAGCAACAGTAAAATAACAGTAGATTCTAACAATGAACTTATTAGTCCTATTCAATTTGATTATACTGTAATGTAGACTCAACTGTGGAGGGTTCAATAAAATGTGGAGGGTTCAATAAAATGTGGAGGGTTCAATAAAATGTGGAGGGTTCAATAAAATGTGGAGGGTTCAATGAGTGTGTGTTTGTGCGGGCCTACTCCATAAGCCTCGTTTATAGTAAATCCAGACGTCCAGTTTCAGTCCAGTTTCACATTGAGAATCTGAACATACACTTATAGTCTTCAAAAGAAAAACAGCATTGAAACAACTGTGTGTTTTGTGTGTGTGTAGTTGGTTCCAGGGAAACTCAACACAGAGAGCATGAGGCTTTTACACCATGTCGCCACCAGAGGGCAGAGAGGAGACGACTGCAGTAAAACGGTGTATTCGGAAAGTGTTCAGACCCGTTGACCTTTTTCACATTTTGTTACGTTTAGCCTTATTCTAAAATCGATTGTATACCTTTTTTTCACCTTCAATCTACACACAATACCCCATAATGACAAAGCGAAAACAGGTTTTTCGAGGAATTGTCCGCAGAGCCCAGAAGCAGGATTGTGTCGCGACAGAGATCTGGGGAAGGGTACCAAAACATTTCTGCAGCATTGAAGGTCCCCAAGAACACAGTGGCCTCCATCATTCTTAAATGGAAGAAGTTTGGAACCTCCAAGACTCTTCCTAGAGCTGGCCGCCCGGCCAAACTAAGCAATCGGGGGAGAAGGTCCTTGGTCAGGGAGGTGACCAAGAACCCGATGGTCACTCTGACAGAGCTCTAGAGTTCCTCTGGAGAGATGGGAGAACCTTCCAGAAGGACAACCATCTCTGCAGCACTCCACCAATCAGGCCTTTATGGTAGAGTGGCCAGATGGAAGCCACTCCTCAGTAAAAGGCACATGACAGCCCGCTTGGAGTTTGCCAAAAGGCACCTAAAGGACTCTCAGACCATGAGAAACAAGATTCTCTGGTCTGATGAAACCAAGATTTAACTCTTTGACCTGAATGCCAAGCGTCAAGTCCGGAGGAAACCTGGCACCATCCCTACGGTGAAGCATGGTGGTGGCAGCATCATGCTGTGGGGATGTTTTTCAGCTGCAGGGACTGGGAGACTAGTCAGGATCGAGGGAAAGATGAACGGAGCAAAGTACAGAGACATCCTTGACGAAAACCTGCTCCAGAGCGCTCAGGACCTCAGACTGGGGCGAAGGTTCACCTTCCAACAGGACAACGACCCTAAACACACAGCCAAAACAACGCAGGAGTGGCTTCGGGACAAGTCTCTGAATGTCCTTGAGTGGCCCAGCCAGAGCCCGGACTTGAACCCGATCAAACATCTCTGGAGAGACCTGAAAATAGCTCTGCAGCGACGCTCCCCATCCAACCTGACAGAGCTTGAGAGGCTCTGCAGAGAATGGAAGAAACTCCTCAAATACAGGTGTGCCAAGCTTGTAGCATCATACCCAAGAAGACTCGAGGCTGTAATCGCTGCCAAAGGTGCTTCAACAAAGTACTGAGTAAAGGGTCTGAACACTTATGTAAATGTAATATGTCAATGGGATTTCTTTTTTTTCTTTTTTTTTGAAAAAACGTGTCTAAAAACCTGTTTTTGCTTTGTCATTATGGGGTATTGTGTGTAGATTGATGACGGGGGGGAAAACAATGTAATCAATTTTAGAATAAGGCTGTAACGTAACAAAATGTGGAGAAAGTGAAGGGGTCTGAATATTTTCCCAATGGACTATAGTATAACCAACCAGTGCCTGGATACAGCCCTTAGCCGTGGTATATTGGACATATACAACACTCCCTCTGGCCTTACTGCTTAATTATATATACACTATCCATGAAGAGGGTACAATAATATATCCATGAAAAATAAAAAAGATACCCCATTGCTTTCACACACACAGGTCGTACCTGCGTCTGAGTGTCTCTCCTCGGTGAAGGACAGTTTGCGTTTCATGGAAGACTTGGGTGGTTTCCCATCCTTCCCCACCAGCAACTTACTCCGGTCCAGCTTCAGAGTCTTGGGTGGTTTCCCATCCTTCCCCACCAGCAACTTACTCCGGTCCAGTTTCAGAGTCTTGGGTGGTTTCCCATCCTTCCCCACCAGCAACTCAGTCCGGTCCAGTTTCAGAGTCTTGGGTGGTTTCCCATCCTTCCCCACCAGCAACTTACTCCGGTCCAGCTTCAGAGTCTTGGGTGGTTTCCCATCCTTCCCCACCAGCAACTTACTCCGGTCCAGTTTCAGAGTCTTGGGTGGTTTCCCATCCTTCCCCACCAGCAACTTACTCCGGTCCAGCTTCAGAGTCTTGGTGAACGGGGAAATCTTATCTTTGCTCTGTAAAAAAAAAAAGGAAGAAGAAAGAATTAAGAGTTAAGTCCAATCAGGCCAATAAATTTTTTTTATTGACTTAAAATGCATTTTCATTGTAATGTGAACTTTAAATTATTTTAAATGAGCCCATTGACTAAGATGTAAATCTTGGGAGCCCCAGCCAATTCAGAACCTACACCAATTCAGAAAAGGAGAAGTGCCTAAGGAATAAGGGTTAGGGCTGTGCATCCATGTTCAGTCCAGCCTCCTCTCTGCTTGCTTGTGTGTACCGGTATCAATACTAAAAAGTCAAGAGTCTTTCACTATGTTAGGCACTGTGGCATACAGTGCCTTCGGAAAGTATTCACACCCCTTGACTTTTTCCACATTTTGTTGTGTTACAAAGTGGGATTATTTAAATTTTTTGGTCAACGACTACACAAAATTCTTACATTTGTAAAAAAGATAAAGAAAAAACACTAATATATCTTGATTAGATAAGTATTCAGCGCCGAGTCAATACATGTTGAAATCCCCTTTGGCAGCGATTACAGCTGTGAATCTTTCTGGGCAAGTCTCTAAGAGCTTTCCACACCTGGATTGTATAACATTTGCCCATTATTCTATAAAACATTCTGTCAAATTGGTTGTTGATCATTGCTAGACAACCATTTTCAGGTCTTGCCATGGATTTTCAAGCAGATTTAAGCCAAAACTGTAACTCGGCCACTCAGAAACATTCACTGTCTTCTTGGTAAGCAACTCCAGAGTAGATTTGGCTTTGTGTTTTAGGTTATTGTCCTGCTGAAAGGTGAATTAATCTCCCAGTGTCTGGTGGAAAGCAGACTGAACCAGGTTTTCCTCTAGGATTTTGCCTGTGCTTAGCTCCATTCAGTTTCTTTTTTACCCTGAAAAACTCCAGTCCTTAACGATTACAAGCATACCCATAACATGTTGCAGCCACCACTATGCTTGAAAATATGGAGAGTGGTACTCAGTAATGTGTTGTATTGGATTTGCCCCAAACATAACACTGAATTCAGGACACAAAGTGAATTTCTTTGTCACATTTTTTGCAGTATTACTTTAGTGCCTTGTTGTAAACAGGATTAATGTTTTGGAATATTTTTATTCTGTACAGGCTTCCTTCTTAACACTGTCAATTAGGTTAGTATTGTGGAGTAACTACAATGTTGTTGATCCATCCTTAGTTTTCTCCTATCACAGCCATTAAAGTAACTGTTTTAAAGTCACCATTGGCCTCATGGTGAAATCCATGAGCGGTTTCCTTCCTCTCTGACAACTGAGTTAGGAAGGACGGCGGTATATTCTTGCATTGACTGGGTGTATTGATACACCATCCAAAGTGT
Source organism: Coregonus clupeaformis (assembly GCF_020615455.1). Taxonomy (NCBI): domain Eukaryota; kingdom Metazoa; phylum Chordata; class Actinopteri; order Salmoniformes; family Salmonidae; genus Coregonus; species Coregonus clupeaformis. The sequence continues at coordinate 6,589,390 of NC_059205.1, read as the reverse complement.
AATTAATAACTTCACCACGCTCAAATAAATGTTCAAACAACGCCATTACAAAGGTGTTGAATACTTATACTGTAAGTCGCTTTGGATAAAAGCGTCTGCTAAATGGCATATTATTATTATTATTATTATTGACTCCAGTCATTCCAGCTTTTCATTTTTTAATTAATTTGTTCACTTTGACATTATGGGTCATTGTGTGTAGGCCAGTGACAAAAAAAAAAATCTCTATTGAATCCATTTTAAATTCAGACTGTAACACAACAAAATGTGGGAAAAGTCAAGTGGTGTGAATAGTTTCTAAAAAGGCACTGTACAGCATACCTTCTTCCCGACCATGGCTCCATCTCGGTCTGTCCCAGGTTTGGCCATGTTGCAGTCCTCCATCCTGGCCGCCCTCCCTCCCTCCCGCCGTGTGACTAGCTACGACAGCAACGGCCCAGAACGCTCATCATGGACCTACAACAACAACAACAACAACAACAACCATGGTAAGGATGTCAATAAAACTATACAGTGTTTTCCTAATACCAGCCAAGGAGTTTCTGGTTGGGGGTGTCTGTGGGGGGGCATGCCCCCCAAAACAATTCCAGAACGAGCTCAAGTTTGGTTGCCTCTGGTACATTCTAATGCCTTGATTCCATCAAAAATAAACATCTAAATTATTCGATACGACTTTACCTCCCAGATTGGTAAAATGTGTTGTGATAGAGTAGAAAGACATGTCTTTACAATTCAAAATGACTGAAAATGTATGAATTCAAATTTGTCAAATGCTTCGTGAAACAGGTCTAAGACTAACAGTGAATAGCTTACTGACGGTCCAGAGAAGAACAACACAAATAAATAAATAAATAAATAAATAAATACACAATGAGTAACAATAACTTGGTTATATATATACACGAGGTACCAGTACCGAGTCGATGTGGATGGGTACGAGGAAATTGAGGTAGATATGTACTAGGACTGTCCCAGACAAAAAAATTAAAACATTTTTAAAAATTGACGAATCGATTGGTCTAAATTTTTTAACATGTATTTTTCCCCTATACAGACACCCTCTGTGTTAATAAAATCAACTATATGTAGGCTACTGAGCTTGTCTGATGCTTTAAGCACTGCGATTAAAAATGAAGACACAAATTACTAAAGAGGGAGCCAGAGATCAAGATAGCCTAACCAGAAGGAGAGAAAAAAAAAAAACCTCCCGACCCTCTTCCTCCCGACCCTCCTCCTCCTCCCGACCCTCTTCCTCCCGCTGCTGCTGGCCTTCGCAGATTCTGCCATTAAGCTCCTGACAGGCCGCAGGGGTCGGCCTTTTCCATTTCTACCCATCTGTGTGCCAGCTATGATTTTCATGCGCACATTTTTCGTGGAACACTCAGAATAAACTAAAATTTCTGGATATAAAATCTACATGGAAAAATACGAAATAATGGCAACAGGAAAAGGAATAACTCATGATTTACAGCAATCCTTTAAGTGGACCACAAAAAATATGTATAAAATATGTAATACCTAGGATGCTTTATAAGTGACAAACAAAATAAGACAACTTTATCCCATTACTCAACAACCTGAAAGCAGATCTAATTAAATAGAACAATCTTACCATAAATCTTACAGGTAGAATAAACATCTTCAGAAATGGCATGGCTCCCAATGGTTTTATATTTATTCTCGGTAATACCAATTACCCTACCGAATACATTCTTTAAAAAAAGGATACTCGGTAATAAGACTTTATATGGGCAAATAAAACTCATAGAATAAAATGGAAAGTTTTACATCTTCCGATGTCGGAGAGTGGTTTTAACCTTCCAGACTTGAAATTGTATCAACTCGCCACCCAGAGCTTTTACTTGCGACATACACTGAGTGTACAAAACATTAAGAACACTTTCCTAATATTGAAAGCGTTCCACAGGGTTGCTGGCCCACGTTGACTCTAATGCTTCCCACAGTTGTGTCAAGTTGGCTGGATGTCCTTTGGGTGATGGACCACTCTTGATACACACGGGAAACTGTTGAGCGTGAAAAGCCCAGCAGTGTCGCAGTTCTTTACACAAACCGGTGCGCCTGGCACCTACTACCATACACCGTTCAAAGGCACTTAAATATTTTGGTCTTGCCCATTCACCCTCTGAATGGCACAAATACACAATCCATGTCTCAAGGCTTAAAAATCCTTATTTAACCTGTCTCCTCCCCTTCATCTACACTGATTGAAGTGGATTTAACAAGTGACGTCAATAAGGGATCATAGCTTTCACCTGGATTCACCTGATCAGTCACGGATAGAGTTTTGTACACTCAGTTAAATGCACTAAAGAGGAACAATGGGTACATATTGAAGATACGCATGCTCATCCACAGAATCTTTTCACGTGTCTATTTTCAAAAAGAATAGAGCTAAGAACATTAGCTTCCTAGTTAAGAACACTAACAATATGGAAGAAAATTAAACAGATTCTACAAGAACCAAAATCACTCCCTAACAATCCTTGGATAGCTTTTCAGAATTCACCGATAAATTCGTCCACATGGAAACCGTAAATGACTTGGTAACAGGAAATAAAAAACATTTCCATGACAGAATTAAAAAGCAATTTTGGAATGACTAATGTAGATATTTTTTAAATATATGCAACTTTAAAAGTTTAATATTACGAAATGTCGATTAAAAAAATTATTTGGACATCAGAGCAATCTTGAGGGAATCCTATTTGAGTCAGAAAAGGATGTTCATATGATAGGTAAGATATACAAAACCTTGCAGAGACCCGATCCAACTGACAATCTCTTAGAAGAAAATATAAACTATTGGAACCAATACTTTGAAAGAACTGATATTGGCACAAGGTGGAGGGAATGTTGGGACAGAACTAACTAAATTACAGTTAACGAAAACCTTCGCATAATCCAGTATAAACTAATGTATAGAATTTATTATACAAGAGATAAAATTCACAAGATATGACTCCGCTGTAGTATTTAAGTGTAAAACTAACAATTACTCAATCTTCTGGGAACGCTGGGAAAGTCTAAAAGTTATGGGTGGAGTTAGAATGTTGGCTGTCGGAAGAATTAGAATTTTCTTTCGATCCGTCTTGTCTGCATATTTCAAAACATGGCAATATGAGTGTGCATTGAGTTACCCGATGGGTTGGACGATACTTTTGTCGTAAATCTTGAAAAAATGTATACTTAAAAACTGGAAAAAAAATCAACCAATCCTCCAATGTTAACACAACGGAAAGGTGAAATGCTTTATTATCTAAATGTTGAAAGTGCGTGGGCCACGGAGAGAAACAAAATGATGCAGTTTGAGGCCAAGTGGCGGAGAGTGATGCAGGCGCTGGAGATGGGGGTGTGAGCAGGTGGGATATCGATGTTTGTGTGCGTCTGTATGCTGTCGTTTGTATGTGTTTTGTTTTGTTTAAAATAAAACAAATAAACTAGTTTACTCTTTCAATTTAATTTATTGTGGCAAAACCCAGAGAAAAAAAGGTTGTGTTCTGTCAAGTAAACATGGATTCCCTGTTGAGAAACAATATAGAATTGCAGGAAATTGGTTTTCAAAAATCCTCAACTTTTCAGGGGGAGGACCCCTAGATGCAGTGGGGATATGCACAAAGTCAGGTGACCATGAATAGACCTATAGGTATGATTGAAGAATGAAGCAGGTGTTAAACATGGTCTTTGCTAAACAGAAAGCAGCAGTTGACTACTCCATTGTTGACACTTTAATCAAAAAATCAGTAGGAGTACAGTATATCAATATCTTTAATACTACCATATAAGTATCACGATATTAGCTTTTATAACCTTCAAATCTGTTTCCTTTTATCATATTTTGGACCAGAATGAGTCTCTCTCCACCACCTAATTGTTCCTGAAGTAAGGATTCAACATCTTCATCGAATGTTTTCATAATTTATCTGCAGATAGTTGCCAGAAGTCAGTGGTAGGCAGTTTTCACCGATGCGATTCTGTTCACCTAAAAGAAAACAAACCATCACTAGGCAACACTGACCAATAGGGTTTGGCGGTATCCAGACTTTCATACCGTTTCTGTGCACACGAGGAGCACTATTATTTGTCATGTATTTCTGAAGCACAAAACAGTTTAGACAACAGGGATCTTGATCCAGGAGGGGTTTGAATGTCTCTGCTGTAACCAAGAAGCTTGATCTTGACATCTAGCTACTTAGCAAGTTAGCAAACCAAACGCACAGCTGGATATACATTTGACACATCTTAGATTTATACTTAACTTATAGTTGTAAGCAGTGGCGTAGCATGCACCTCCACAAATGTTTACATTTTTAAACGCATTGAAAATCATACCGTCGGCACATTTTCTTTTGCGTGTTTCATTAGGCCACAGAGTCTGGGCGTAAAGGCTATTTACCGTGCTTTGATTTACGAACGAACGGCAAAATGTTGACTAGTTTACGAAAAGGTGTCGAACTGACTGAATAAAGTAAATATCCTATATCCCTTTGCAATTCATAAACCGTACAACGTAGTCATATGGTCCATGGTATCTCGTCGGGACAGTAAACCAAAATATCGTGTGTATTTTCCCAGGATCTGAAGCCCATGTCGACACTGTGACTACATCTCATCGTTACCACTTACATTACATGGGACGTGTAAATTCACTCACAGTAGACGATGAAGAAGCATCATGCTCTCACTCCTCCGTGAAAAGAAAAATTAGAGCACAGCCAACGACAGCACACAAATAACACCGTTACCGAGAGGCGGGACACACAGCAGACTGACAAACCAGCTGTTTTCCTGTCATCGCTGGCTTTGAGACCGACAGGCACCTGTCCTATGAATAGATCACTAGAAGATGCATATCGTTCATTCTAGCGGGAGAAGGCTATACAGACTTTTCTGACTAGCGAATTGAAACTTTTAAATGAAAAGAAGCCTAGTTAATTTATGGCGTGGAATAGGTAGCCAGCTGACAGGGAGTCTTATATATATTGTGATGACCTGACTAGATCATAAAAGAACAACTGTCCAGACAGAGGATTGAGTTTACGAATGGACGGTTTATTAAACCAACTTTACACAGGCTACTGTTTGGCCGTAGCCCACGCCAAATAAATGAAAGATAACCCACAAGCCAATCGTGACCTTCTCTTGTGAAGCCCAGATGTAAAAAGAGAGAGAACAAAGGCTAAACCTGGTCTTAACTTCCAATGCTCCATCCCCCCTGCCCAACCCCCCTCCACGCCACTCCGCCAACCGCCAGGATGCCCGGCATCAGAACATTCCAGGCATTCCCGTGATTGGCAGATAGCAGGTTGATTGACACCCGCGAACACTGGGTACTGGTAGGTACAACACAACCATCTACTAGCCTAACACATAACACACAGCTGTCTGTGCGGGTCGCTACAATATATTTATATATATATATTTTTTTTTTACTAGGTATTGATGCAGGAACCGATTTGGGTTTTTACTTTACCTTCTACAACGGTATTTAAAATGTTCGGTTTGTTAAATGTGATACGACGTGTGTAACGTCCATTTGTATAGTTTCCACCGCTACTCGAGTCATCCCTCTCCGATCTCCACACAGACCTAGCCCCGCCACGTCACTCACGGTGTTGTTGCTAGACCACGACACACTCGCGTTCAGTCTGCATGGTCAACGCAGCACATGCAACGATGTTGTTTCCACTTTGCTTCTTAATATAAATCCACAAGTGTTCTATAATTACACTACTAGTATGCGTTTCTTACGTCTGCAAACAGCTTCTTTGTCTTAGCAAGTTCAAGTGGTTGGGTTAAATGCGGAAGACACATTTCAGTCGAACGCATTCCGTTGTACAACTGACTAGGTATCCCCCTTTAACTTTTTAAGCTAAATCGTGTTAGCCGCTAATGCTAATCACTAGTTAGCAGGCTAGCAAGCTAATACATGTATTGAATCAGAGCAAACGTAGCTAGCTAGCTAATACAGCCGGATACCAGTGATTGTGTAAGCCTAAATATGCATGTTGTTTGTGCAACGGTATCTTCTAAAATCAGAGAGGAATAGGCAAAGCATGAATGTCGGCTACACGAAGAAACATTTAATGTAACCAACTATTATAGGGTCCCATAGGAAACAGTGACCATCACTTTGGTTCCTACCCTGTCACAATAACTCCTCCCTGGGATTTTCATTTGTCGTCATGTCAAACAACACTGTATTCAAAGTGCCTACTAGTATTTATATTCTAACTATAGAATTAGAATATATTGTATTTTCATGATTCCAACAGTTCACCCAAGTGTTTTGACCTAAATCGCAAGTCAAAATGGCAATTGCAACATTAGGTTAAAGGCCTAGTTTCTTGGTCCATATCGTACGGCCCTACGTGGCAGTGTGGAAATGATCTCAAATGAGTAAAATACAGGAAATGCAGAAATTGATGGAAATACAGGAAATTATTTTAGGTTGAAGTTGAATTGAACAGTATAAAACAAATCAGAATGGAGAAAGACCCATTGAAATCACTTAGAATGTACAGCTGAAGTCAGACGTTTACATACACTTAGGTTGGAGTCATTAAAATGCGTTTCACTCCACAAATTTCTTGTTAACAAACTATAGTTTTGGCAAGTTGGTTAGGACATCTACTTTGTGCATGACACAAGTCATTTTTCCAACAATTGTTTACAGAAAGATTATTTCACTTATAATTCACTGTATCACAATTACAGTGGGTCAGAAGTTTACATACACTGTGCCTTTAAACAGCTTAGAAAATTCCAGAAAATTATGTCATGGCTTTAGAAGCTTCTGATAGGCTAATTGACATAATTTGAGTAAATTGAAGGTGTACCTGTGGATATATTTCAAGGCCTACCTTCAAACTCAGTGCCTCTGCTTGACATCATGGGAAAATCAAAAGAAATCAGCCAAGACCTCAGAAAAGAATTAGTAGACCTCCACAAGTCTGGTTCATCCTAGGGAGAAATTTCCAAACGCCTGAAGGTATCACGTTAATCTGTACAAACAATAGTACGCAAGTATAAACACCATGGGACCACGCAGCCGTCATACCGCTCAGGAAGGAGACGCGTTCTGTCTCCTAGAGATGAACGTACTTTGGTGTGAAAAGTGCAAATCAATCCCAGAACAACAGCAAAAGACCTTGTGAAGATGCTGGAGGAAACAGGTACAAAAGTATCTATATCCACAGTAAAACGAGTCCTATATCGACATAACCTGAAAGGCCGCTCAGCAAGGAAGAAGCCACTGCTCCAAAACCGCCATAAAAAAGCCAGACTACGGTTTGCAACTACACATGGGGACAAAGATCGTACTTTTTGGAGAAATGTCCTTTGGTCTGATGAAACAAAAATAGAACTGTTTGGCCATAATGACCATCGTTATGTTTGGAGGAAAAAGGGGGTTGCTTGCAAGCCAAAGAACACCATCCCAACCGTGAAGCACGGGGGTGGCAGCATCATGCTGTGGGGGTGCTTTGCTGCAGGATGGACTGGTGCACTTCACAAAATAGATGGCATCATGAGGAAAGAAAATTATGTGGATATATTGAAGCAACATCTCAAGACATCAGTCAGGACGTTAAAGCTTGGTCGCAAATGGGTCTTCCAAATGGACAATGACCCCAAGCATACTTCCAAAATTGTGGCAAAATGGCTTTAAGACAACAAAGTCAGGGTATTGGAGTTGCCATCACAAAGCCCTGACCTCAATCCTATAGAACATTTGTGGGCAGAACTGAAAAAGCGTGTGCGAGCAAGGAGGCCTACAAACCTGACTCAGTTACATTTAGATTTTAGTCATTTAGCAGACGCTCTTATCCAGAGCGACTTACAGTTAGTGAGTGCACACATTATTTCTTCTTCTTCATATTGGCCCCCCATGTACACAGTTACATCAGCTCTGTCAGGAGGAATGGGCCTAAATTCACCCAACTTATTGTGGGAAGCTTGTGTAAGGCTACCGGAAACGTTTGACCAAAAGTTAAACAATTTAAAAAGGCAATGCTACCAAATACTAATTGAGTGTATGTAAACTTTTGACCCACTGGGAATGTGATGAAAGAAATAAAAGCTTAAATAAATCATTCTCTCTACTATTATAAGTGGTGATCCTAACTGACCTAAGACAGGGAATTTTTACTAGGATTAAATGTCAGGAATTGTGAAAAACTGAGTTTAAATGTATTTGGCTAAGGTGTATGTAAACTTCCGACTTCAACTGTATAATAATGGTTTGAAACTGATATGCAATATCTGCTAAATGGCATATATATATATATATATATTACTGTACATATGCAATATTATTATATGAGCCACTGTAGGGTCAAGCACTACTCATAAAGCAAATTTAGAAATTGTATTATTCAAAAACATAAAATACCGTCTAATACAGTCGTAACGTAAAAAATACGGTGATATTATATTTTGGCCATCTCGGCCAGCCCTAACAGGAGTATGCAGCTGTACTATTCCATGGCCCTAACAGGAGTATGCAGCTGTACTATTCCATGGCCCTAACAGGAGTATGCAGCTGTACTATTCCATGGCCCTAACAGGAGTATGCAGCTGTACTATTCCATGGCCCTAACAGGAGTATGCAGCTGTACTATTCCATGGCCCTAACAGGAGTATGCAGCTGTACTATTCCATGGCCCTAACAGGAGTATGCAGCTGTACTATTCCATGGCCCTAACAGGAGTATGCAGCTGTACTATTCCATGGTAACGGAATTGCGCGGAGACTCCGATTCACTTAAAATGTATGCCAAACAAAAAACATATTTTCAAAGTTTAACAAACCATACAACTACTACTTCTATTACATTTACACAGAAAATTTAACAAAAACACAGTTATTAATTATTATTATTATTAACATACTGGAAGAACTGTGCAGATGCAAAGTTTTATTAACAGAATTTCGGTGAAATCGCCCTCAGTTGTGTGTCCACATTATTTAAAAAAATATATAATAATAATAATTTAAAAAAAAAAACTCTTAAATATTTGCTCAGAATAAAGAGTCAACGATGTAGAAAGAATGGAAGCTATGTATGACATGGCACATTGACGTAAAAAATATAGATATATTTTGGTTATTGAACTACAGTAAGTGAAGTGGATTTACACTCGGTAACGGAATTGCGGTAACGGAATTTCATCACGGGTCCCTGATCTGTACTATACAGAAATGCATAATGATGGATATGAAAGTCATTCTCTTTATGTATCCTGAATAGGGACACAAAAAGTAGAAATCTGGAATATCCTCCTTCGCATATTTGGGTATTGTTCTACATTCTTATTTTAAATGCCCACAAATAAGACCAATTCTGGTTGGTCCGGACCAAATCTGAACCAATCTTAGACGTCTACGTTTCACAAGTTTGGACATCAAAGTACAGCACAGTACATTAGAGTATACAATACTGTGTCCTGTACTCAAATCAAATGTATTGGTCACATACACATGGTTAGCAGATGTTATTGCGAGTGTAGCGAAACGCTTGTGAGAACACTGCAAAGTTTCCTAAGGACCAGAAGCGAGGCAGCCCTCTCTGTCCGCGCCATTATCATACTGCGCTCTACTGGGTCCTGCGCTCTACTGGGTCCTGCGCTCTACTGGGTCCTGCGCTCTACTGGGTCCTGCGCTCTACTGGGTCCTGCGCTCTACTGGGTCCTGTGCTCTACTGTGCTGTCCAAACTTGTGAACCCAACTGTGGTTTTTGTGACAACTATGATTTCCCATTGTAGCCAATTCAATTGCAGAAATTCCAATACCGATTTTTTGAAAATTCCGTTAGCAATTTGGTAACTGATTTTCGAGTTTTAAAATCATTTAATTCATAAACAACATTTATATCAGTGAAAACACAAATTGATAAGTCTACCTTGACTTGTTACTTCTGTGAACTTTCATTATCCTCCCTCATAAGGGAGAGAAATTAGAAAATATCTTAAAGATGTGGGTTTTTGGTAATGGAATTTCAAGGCAAAAGGCTATGTTTATTAAACTTACAGAAGACAGAACAATTTCTCCAAAACGAAATATAAGTGTTGATATTAGTTGCCAGGGGTCTTAACTTCAACATTGTGTTTTGATGTATTTCTAATATCTTTTAACACTTTTTTTTCCTGGTAGATGTTTTCTGAAGAACACTTTTCCATCTGTTTGACCAGAAATCAAAGCATTTGCTTATTGCTAATTTTGTGGATGGAAAATGGCTGAAAAACATATACATGCCTTAATAAAAAATAATTATAGAGATTCAGCTTTCATTAGAGACATGCTCCTATGAACTTCACACTGGTGACACTACACTGTAATATGCTGAATGAGACACTACACTGTAATGCGCTGAATGAGACACTACACTGTAATGCGCTGAATGAGACATCACACTGTAATACGCTGAATGAGACACTACACTGTAATACGCTGAATGAGACACCACACTGTAATACGCTGAATGAGACACTACACTGTAATACGCTGAATGAGACACCACACTGTAATACGCTGAATGAGACATCACACTGTAATGCGCTGAATGAGACACCACACTGTAATACGCTGAATGAGACACTACACTGTAATACGCTGAATGAGACACCACACTGTAATACGCTGAATGAGACACCACACTGTAATACGCTGAATGAGACATCACACTGTAATGCGCTGAATGAGACACCACACTGTAATGCGCTGAATGAGACCCTACACTGCATTAGACTAAACAGCATGTCACGTGGATAGAAGTCTGTATGCTGCTGGAAGTGTGCGTTCGCTTTTAGCCTGTGCTGACTGTCAGAGTAAAATGGGGTAGGTCTCTTCACAAACGCTCCCGTCAGACCCCCCCGTCAGACCCCATGTAGAGCAGTAGGATGGAGGCAGGAGTAAAAGCCTGATTACTGAGAGGCGGGGGGGAGAGAAGAGGGGAGGAAGGGGGAGGAGTGGAGGAGAGGAAGGGGGAGGAGAGAAGAGGGGAGAGAAGAGGGGGAGAAGAGGGGGAGGGTGGAGGAGAGACGAGGGGAGGTTGGAGGAGAGAAGAGGAGGGTGGAGTGGATAAGGGAGGAGGAACAAGCCCAACCGTCACGGACGCCCGCCTGACGCATACACACTCAGCGTACACACACAGAAAAACACACACACACAGAAAAGCGCGCACACACACACACACTATACTTTAACATGTGGCCAGTAATCCACACATGTAGAGGCAGCAACATGGGCGTGAAAGAGAGAGGCTATGTCCAAAATGGCACCCTATACAGTGCTCGTTGGGCCCTTGTCAAAAGTAGTGCACTGGATATGGAACAGGTTGCCATTTGGGACGACAGACATGGATCGAACAGACAGGCTGAGGGTGACGCCAGATGTAGATCTGACCAACTACATAATACAGCACAAAGTGCATTAAATCAAAAAGCTATATATTTTTTAAACCACTAGGCCCTAATTGTGTACTTTGGTCATCAATATAGGCCGTAGGCAACAGTACAGGGGGCTTTGCCTTTAATCCAACTGAAAATAAAACATAAAATGAAAGGACGCCTCACAGGTCCTCAACTGGCAGCTTCATTAAAAAAAATGCCCCGGCGTTGCCTATAATTTCCACAGCATGTGAAATTTATTGTCAATCAGTGTTGCTTCCTAAGTGGACAGTTTGATTTCACAGAAGTGTGATTGACTTGGAGTTACATTGTGTTGTTTAAGTGTTCCCTTTATTTTTTTGAGCAGTGTATTTAATGAAGCTGCCAGTTGAGGACCTGTGAGGCGTCTGTTTCTCAAAACTAGACACTAATGTATTTGTCCTCTTGCTCAGTTGTGCACCGGGGCCTCCCACTCCTCTTTCTATTCTGGTTAGAGACAGTTTGCGCTGTTCTGTGAAGGGAGTAGTACACAGCATTGTACGAGATCTTCAGTTTCTTGCAAATTTCTCGCATGGAATAGCCTTCATTTCTCAGAACAAGAATAGACTGACGAGTTTCAGAAGAAAGTTCTTTGTTTCTGGCCATTTTTATCCTGTAATCGAACCCACAATTGCGGATGCTCCAGATACTCAACTAGTCTCAAGAAGGCCAGTTTTATTGCTTCTTTAAATCAGCACAACAAGTTTTCAGCTGTGCTAACATAATAATAATAATAATAATAATAGCCATTTAGCAGACGCTTTTATCCAAAGCGACTTACAGTCATGTGTGCATACATTTTTACGTATGGGTGGTCCCGGGGATCGAACCCACTACCCTGGCGTTACAAGCGCCATGCTCTACCAATTGAGCTACAGAGGACCACATCACTGGGGCCATGCTTCCTGCCACCCAGGACCTCTATACCAGGCGGTGTCAGAGGAAGGCCCTAAAAATTGTCAAAGACCCCAGCCACCCTAGTCATAGACTGTTCTCTCTGCTACCGCATGGCAAGCGGTACCGAGCCCCAAATCTAGGTCCAAGAGGCTTCTAAACAGCTTCTCCCCCAAGCCATAAGACTCCTGAACATCTAATCAAATGGCTACCCAGACTATTGCTAATTTGCTACGTGAGGCTTATTCGATCTAATAGAAATGTCGTAATAGTTAGGTTGTTACGAATGCACTGATATACAAGTGGACGCACGTTTGTCTGGCTACCCAGACTCCTTGCATTTCAATGGGGACGTCCACAATGGAGTGGAATCGCAACGCCCCCTTGCGGTTGAAGGCTACATTGCGAGACGGACTCTGCATACTTTGACATTTTCCAAACTGCATTGTCTTCAGTCCAGGGAGTTGTCAAACCACAGAAGACAATGAAAATATGTGGTTTTCGGTGATTGCTCTATGGGATAGCTGGGTCATTCTACAGATTCGGTGCCTTTTGTGATTGAGGAGGATGAAACAATGAACATTAATCTTAAGCTTTTTTTTATTTGATGTGACAAAGTAATGTGTGTACTTGATAGAAAATACCTTTTCCCATCTCAATGTAGAGTATTAAGTTATTATTCTGTATTATTTTCTCAAACAAGTCCCAATTTAATTCAACCCCATCACAGTCATTTTGTTATTCAACTATTCATTTTTCCAATAAGCTTGAGATCAGCTTCTGGCATAATCTCACAGTTTAGATGTCCCTTGTAAATAATGGCATATTGTAATTAAAGAGAAAATCAAGAAAAACTGACCAGCACCATCCTTTCCAGTTTACGATGAAGAAATTTCTAATCCAACTCCACATTTTCGCAAGAAATGTGCAAGAATGCTGCGTAATTCCTGACAAAATTACATAATTGCAAAAGGGTTTTCTAATGATCAATTAGCCTTTTAAAATGATAAACTTGGATTAGCAAACACAACGTGCCATTGGAACACAGGACTGATGGTTGCTGATAATAGGCCTCTGTACGCCTATGTAGATATTCCTTTTTTATTTTTATTTTTTTTATTTTTTTTAATCAGCCGTTTCCAGCTACAATAGCCATTTACAACATTAACAATGTCTACACTGTATTTCTGATCAATTATGTTATTTTAAAATGGACAAAAAAAATTGCTTTTCTTTCGAAAACAAGGACCCCAAACTTTTGAATGGTAGTGTACACACACACACACACACAGTACCAGTCAATAGTTTGGACACACCTCCTCATTCAAGGGTTTTTCTTTATTTTTACTATTTTCTACATTGTAGAATAATAGTGAAGACATCAAAACCATGAAATAACACATATGGAATCATGTAGTAACCAAAAAAGGTGTTAAACAAATCCAAATATATTTTATATTTGAGATTCTTCAAATAGCCACCCTTATGAACAGAGTCCCCCATGGTGGCAGTGGGGTTATGGTATGGGCAGGCATAAGCTACGGACAACGAACACAATTGCAGAGAGATATTGCTCACACACACACACACACACACACACAGAGAGATACCGCACACACACACAGAGATACAGCGCACACAGAGAGATACCGCGCTCACACACACACACACACACGCACAGAGGTACCGCTCACACACACAGAGATACCATTCACACACACACACAGAGATACCGCTCACAGAGAAAGAGAGAGACACTGCTCACACAGAGAGAGAGAGAGACACTGCTCACACAGAGAGAGAGAGAGAGAGAGAGAGACACTGCTCACACAGAGAGAGAGAGAGACACTGCTCACACAGAGAGAGAGAGAGAGAGAGAGAGACACTGCTCACACAGAGAGAGAGAGAGAGAGAGACACTGCTCACACAGAGAGAGAGAGAGAGAGAGAGACACTGCTCACACAGAGAGAGAGAGAGAGAGACACTGCTCACACAGAGAGAGAGAGAGAGAGAGACACTGCTCACACAGAGAGAGAGAGAGACACTGCTCACACAGAGAGAGAGAGAGAGAGAGAGACACTGCTCACACGAGAGAGAGAGAGAGAGAGAGAGACACTGCTCACACAGAGAGAGAGAGACACTGCTCACACAGAGAGAGAGAGAGAGAGAGAGAGACACTGCTCACACAGAGAGAGAGAGACACTGCTCACAGAGAGAGAGAGAGAGAGAGAGAGAGACTGCTCACACAGAGAGAGAGAGAGAGAGAGACACTGCTCACACAGAGAGAGAGACACCGCTCACACAGAGAGAGAGAGAGAGAGAGACACTGCTCACACAGAGAGAGAGAGAGAGAGAGACACTGCTCACACAGAGAGAGAGAGAGAGACACTGCTCACACAGAGAGAGAGAGAGAGAGACACTGCTCACACAGAGAGAGAGAGACACTGCTCACAGAGAGAGAGAGAGAGAGAGAGACTGCTCACACAGAGAGAGAGAGAGAGAGAGAGAGAGAGAGAGAGAGAGAGAGAGAGAGAGAGAGAGAGAGAGAGAGACACTGCTCACACAGAGAGAGAGAGAGAGAGAGAGAGACACTGCTCACACAGAGAGAGAGAGAGAGAGAGACACTGCTCACACAGAGAGAGAGAGAGAGAGAGACAGCGCCACACAGAGAGAGAGAGAGAGAGACACCGCTCACACAGAGAGAGAGAGAACACTGCTCACACAGAGAGAGAGAGAGACACTGCTCACACAGAGAGAGAGAGAGAGAGAGACACTGCTCACACAGAGAGAGAGAGAGAGAGAGAGAGACACTGCTCACACAGAGAGAGAGACACTGCTCACACAGAGAGAGAGAGAGAGAGAGAGAAGACACTGCTCACACAGAGAGAGAGAGACACTGCTCACAGAGAGAGAGAGAGAGAGAGAGAGAGACTGCTCACACAGAGAGAGAGAGAGAGAGAGACACTGCTCACACAGAGAGAGAGAGACACTGCTCACACAGAGAGAGAGAGAGAGAGAGACACTGCTCACACAGAGAGAGAGAGAGAGAGAGAGACACTGCTCACACAGAGAGAGAGAGAGAGACACTGCTCACACAGAGAGAGAGAGAGAGAGAGAGACACTGCTCACACAGAGAGAGAGAGACACTGCTCACAGAGAGAGAGAGAGAGAGAGAGACTGCTCACACAGAGAGAGAGAGAGAGAGAGACTGCTCACACAGAGAGAGAGAGAGAGAGAGAGAGAGAGAGAGAGAGAGAGAGAGAGAGAGAGACACTGCTCACACAGAGAGAGAGAGAGAGAGAGACACTGCTCACACAGAGAGAGAGAGAGAGAGAGAGACACTGCTCACACAGAGAGAGAGAGAGAGACACTGCTCACACAGAGAGAGAGAGAGAGAGAGAGAACACTGCTCACAGAGAGAGAGACACTGCACACACACACAAACAGAGAGCGAGATATATATATACTGCTCACAGAGAGAGAGAGAGAGAGAGAGAGAGACACTGCTCACACAGAGAGAGAGAGAGAGACACTGCTCACACAGAGAGAGAGAGAGAGAGAGAGAGACACTGCTCACAGAGAGAGAGACACTGCACACACACACAAACAGAGAGCGAGATATATATATACTGCTCACAGAGAGAGAGAGAGAGAGAGAGAGAGAGAGAGATAGAGAGAGAGATACTGCTCACAGAGAGAAACAGACCTAGAGAGAAAGTGACAGCGATGAAGGGAGAAAGCCATGAGAGATGACAGAGTGTGTTAAACAAACCCAAGTCTCTCCCCATATTCTGCTGTTGGCTAACATGCCGCTGTGTAATCTGTAGGCTCCACCCGCCCACCCACACAGAAACAGTCCCTCTCTGAACACACATTGAAGCCTCACAGCCTGTGAGATGCAGGAGCTAAAGCCAACTGCAGCGCAGATAGTGCAGACACTTCATATCATAACACTTTCGGTTTCACAACCTCATTCACACTCTGCTGCATTGAGCCAAACACACTCCTCTCTCTCTGAGTGATGTGTGTGTGTGTGTGGTTGGACCAGAAGTCCTCACAAGGATGGTAAAACTAGGAAAGGCCATTTCTCCGGTCCCCACATGGGAAAAGGCCATTTTAGGCTTACAATTAGTGTAAGGATTTTGAATGGGAATCAAACGTTTGTTTTACTGTCCTTGTGGGCACCAAACGTGTGTGTGTGTGTGTGTGTGTGTGTGTGTGTGTGTGTTCAACTGAACTGCTGTAACTAAAAGGGGAGTGATGTTATGCGAGACTTTCAAAACAACTGTCCAAATCAAACTCCCTGGAGATCAGCCAATTCCTCTCGTTCAGTTCTGTACAATCATTGAGGTTTTGAAAAAAGGTGTCTCTCAGAGAATTTGAGTAAGACATCTGTGTCCGTCGACTAGTTCTGCGCTCCGAGTAGTGTGTGAAGTAGGCTATACAAACCGTCTGCAACCGAATGCTATTCAGCGTCTTGGTTCATAATAACCTGGTTGTTGTTTGACAAAACGTACATAATAGTGTGTTATAAGGCTTAGATTAGAATACGGAGGAATAGCGATATGGCCGTCAAGGTTCTAAAATAGGCATTAAGCTAATTGACCTGAGCGGGGTGAAACAGTAAAAAACTGAAATCAGTTTTGGGGGCTTTCCCTAACGAGACATAATGCATGTGTGCAAAAACCTCAAAGAGGAACGTGTAGGCTTATGTTGTCTGTGAATGAGTGTGAGTAAAGCTACTTGAGTTTCTTTCCTTCATGCGTAGTAGTAACAACTAAATATCACAGGAAATGACCGCTCGGTGTTCGTCATCACAGTGAGAAGGACAGCATGACTTCACTACTCCGAGCAGCTTACAACTAAACTCAGCAAAAAACAGAAACGTCCCCTTTTCAGGACCCTGTCTTTCAAAGATAATTCGTAAAAATCCAAATAACTTCACAGATCTTCATTGTAAAGGGTTTAAACACTGTTTCCCATGCTTGTTCAATGAACCATAAACAATTAATGAACATCCACCTGTGGAACGGTCGTTAAGACACTAACAGCTTACAGACGGTAGGCAATTAAGGTCACAGTTATGAAAACTTAGAACGCTAAAGAGGCCTTTCTACTGACTCTGAAAAACACCAAAAGAAAGATGCCCAGGGTCCCTGCTCATCTGCGTGAACGTGCCTTAGGCATGCTGCAAGGAGGCATGAGGACTGCAGATGTGGCCAGGGCAATAAATTGCAACGTCCGTACTGTGAGACGCCTAAGACAGCGCTACAGGGAGACAGGACGGACAGCTGATCGTCCTCGCAATGGCAGACCACGTGTAACACCTGCACAGGATCGGTACATCCGAACATCACACCTGCGGGACAGGTACAGGACGGCAACAACAACTGCCCGAGTTACACCAGGAACGCACAATCCCTCCATCAGTGCTCAGACTGTCCGCAATAGGCTGAGAGAGGCTGGACTGAGGGCTTGTAGGCCTGTTGTAAGGCAGGTCCTCACCAGACATCACCAGCAACAACGTTGCCTATGGGCACAAACCCACCGTCTCTGGACCAGACAGGACTGGCAAAAAGTGCTCTTCATTGACGAGCAGCGGTTTTGTCTCACCAGGGGTGATGGTCAGATTCGCGTTTATCATCGAAGGAATGAGCGTTACACCGAGGCCTGTACTCTGGAGCGGGATCGAGGTGGAGGGTCCGTCATGGTCTGGGGCGGTGTGTCACAGCATCATCGGACTGAGCTTGTTGTCATTGCAGGCAATCTCAACGCTGTGTGTTACAGGGAAGACATCCTCCTCCCTCATGTGGTACCCTCCTGCAGGCTCATCCTGACATGACCCTCCAGCATGACAATGCCACCAGCCATACTGCTCGTTCTGTGCGTGATTTCCTGCAAGACAGGAATGTCAGTGTTCTGCCATGGCCAGCGAAGAGCCCGGATCTCAATCCCATTGAGCACGTCTGGGACCTGTTGAATCGGAGGGTGAGGGCTAGGGCCATTCCCCCCAGAAATGTCCGGGAACTTGCAGGTGCCTTGGTGGAAGAGTGGGGTAACATCTCACAGCAAGAACTGGCAAATCTGGTGCAGTCCATGAGGAGATGCACTGCAGTACTTAATGCAGCTGGTGGCCACACCAGATACTGACTGTTACTTTTGATTTTGACCCCCCCCCCCCTTGTTCAGGGACACATTAGTCAATTTCTGTTAGTCACATGTCTGTGGAACTTGTTCAGTTTGTGTCTCAGTGGTTGAATCTTGTTATGTTCATACAAATATTTATGTGTTAAGTTAGCTGAAAATCAACGCAGTTGACAGTGAGAGGACATATCTTTTTTTGCTGAGTTTACATCAATGAATAAATGAGTCCAAATGACATGAACGTGGTCTCGGACAGACAGCTGGCCAGGAGTTCCACATAGATATACATCATGTAGAACAGATGATTCTTCTGACGGTTCAGATAGATATATATCATGTAGAACAGATGATTCTTCTTGCACAGAGACAGCTGACATGTTTGGAGACTTGTTCAGATAGATTGATCAAAACAAGGCCTTTCATCTTCAGCAAGGAGTTATTCTCCTTCAGTTGTACAGTCAGAAATACAATATGTAACCTTGACGGTTCAAATAGAAATACATTTGGTAGATTGTAGAACACATCAATTCTTCGTAGCCAACTGTATATGTAGCGGAGATGATTTAGAGAGTCACGCTTTCATGGTGAGGTAAAACCCTGCCTGCAACATAAAAACCAGTGTCACCCAAGGCCCAAAAGAGAATTCCCACTTGGTCTAATGGTGAAGACGTTGGGTTTCCCAAGCGGAAGCCGACCAGTTAGGCCACTTGGTCTAATGGTGAAGACGTTGGGTTTCCCAAGCGGAAGCCGACCAGTTAGGCCACTTGGTCTAATGGTGAAGACGTTGGGTTTCCCAGCGAAGCCGACCAGTTAGGCCACTTGGTCTAATGGTGAAGACGTTGGGTTTCCCCGGATGCCGACCAGTTAGGCCACTTGGTCTAATGGTGAAGACGTTGGGTTTCCCGGCGAAGCCGACCAGTTAGGCCACTTGGTCTAATGGTGAAGACGTTGGGTTTCCCAAGCGGAAGCCGACCAGTTAGGCCACTTGGTCTAATGGTGAAGACGTTGGGTTTCCCAAGCGGATGCCGACCAGTTAGGCCACTTGGTCTAATGGTGAAGACGTTGGGTTTCCCAAGCGGAAGCCGACCAGTTAGGCCACTTGGTCTAATGGTGAAGACGTTGGGTTTCCCAAGCGGAAGCCGACCAGTTGGGCCACTTGGTCTAATGGTGAAGACGTTGGTTTTCCCAAGCGGAAGCCGACCAGTTAGGCCACTTGGTCTAATGGTGAAGACGTTGGTTTCCCAAGCGGAAGCCGACCAGTTGGGCCTTCGTATACATTCCATCTGTGTACAGCATTACTGAGTGTTCTGTACCTGAACTGAATACAAGCCAGACTATGGGACATTGGTCGCAACAATGTTTTCCGTGGCGTCACGCAATATCATTTATTTTAATAATCTTATAAAAAGTCATTCACAATGCTTTATTAAAAAAAAGTGTATTGACTACTGAGATGGTATTCAAGAAATAAGTTCCATAATTTTTTCATGACATTGAAAAGATGTTTTATGTGCAACCTAATCCAGTCATGCATTGTGGGTAGACAATTATGCTATTGTTATATTTTACAAACCTCAGTCAACAGTTACTAGTCCATCATCCTGCGGAGGTCGCTACTCTGGGGCAGAAAAGGACCTCAGTCAACAGTTACTAGTCCATCATCCTGCGGAGTTCGCTACTCTGGGGCAGAAAAGGACCTCAGTCAACAGTTACTAGTCCATCATCCTGCGGAGTTCGCTACTCTGGGGCAGAAAAGGACCTCAGTCAACAGTTACTAGTCCATCATCCTGCGGAGTTCGCTACTCTGGGGCAGAAAAGGACCTCAGTCAACAGTTACTAGTCCATCATCCTCGCGGAGTTCGCTACTCTGGGGCAGAAAAGGACCTCAGTCAACAGTTACTAGTCCATCACCCTGCGGAGTTCGCTACTCTGGGGGCAGAAAAGGACCTCAGTCAACAGTTACTAGTCCATCATCCTGCGGAGGTCGCTACTCTGGGGCAGAAAAGGACCTCAGTCAACAGTTACTAGTCCATCATCCTGCGGAGTTCGCTACTCTGGGGCAGAAAAGGACCTCAGTCAACAGTTACTAGTCCATCATCCTGCGGAGTTCGCTACTCTGGGGCAGAAAAGGACCTCAGTCAACAGTTACTAGTCCATCACCCTGCGGAGTTCGCTACTCTGGGGCAGAAAAGGACCTCAGTCAACAGTTACTAGTCCATCATCCTGCGGAGTTCGCTACTCTGGGGCAGAAAAGGACCTCAGTCAACAGTTACTAGTCCATCATCCTGCGGAGTTCGCTACTCTGGGGCAGAAAAGGTGAACATGCTGCTGTTCCTCGCCAGAAACCTTTAGGTAGGCCTGAGACATGGTAAAAAAACAACTAGACCAAATGGTTCCTAATTACACTTACATTTTAAATGTAGCCTATATTAAAATACAGATGCATCTTATTGGAAACACAGCCGATAGGATAGCACCAGGGGTATTCAACTCTTACCCTATGAGATCCACACAGCCGAT
Organism: Coregonus clupeaformis; assembly: GCF_020615455.1. NCBI lineage: Eukaryota > Metazoa > Chordata > Actinopteri > Salmoniformes > Salmonidae > Coregonus > Coregonus clupeaformis. The sequence goes on along the minus strand of NC_059205.1, from coordinate 6,568,388 downwards.
AGGATAGCACCAGGAGTATTCAACTCTTACCCTATGAGATCCACACAGCCGATAGGATAGCACCAGGGGTATTCAACTCTTACCCTATGAGATCCACAGCCTCACCAGGGTTTAACTCCTTGAGATCCACACAGCCGATAGGATAGCACCAGGGGTATTCAACTCTTACCCTATGAGATCCACAGCCTATAGGATAGCACCAGGAGTATTCAACTCTTACCCTATGAGATCCACAGCCTATAGGATAGCACCAGGGGTATTCAACTCTTACCCTATGAGCCATGTTCATTCAAGTGTTATAAGGAACGTTATAGGCTAAATATTAATTTGTTTTATCTGATTGTCGTTGGACACGCCTACTCATTCAAGGGTTTTTCTTTATTTTGACTATTTTCTACATTGTAGAATAATAGTGAAGACATCAAAACTATTAAATAACACATATGGAATCCTGTAGTAAGCAAAAAAAGTGTTAAACAAATCAAGCAAAGGGTGGCTATTTGAAGAACCTCAAATATCAAATATATTTTGATTTGTTTAACACTTTTTTGGTTACTACATGATTCCATACGTGTTATTTAATAGTTTATGTCTTCACTATTATTCTACAATGTAAAAAATAGTCAAAATAAAGAAAAACCCTTGAATGAGTAGGTGTGTCCAAACTTTTGACTGGTAGTGTATATAAATGCACAATTTGTAAGCTATTGAAAATTAAATTGTTTGTGCGACAACGCCGACTCATCATTTATTTTTTGTTCCCGTTTATTGAAAGTGCTGCTTTGGGAGTTTATGCCCAATTGCCTGTTGCGCAATTCAAGGAAATGTATTTAAAAAAACGGACAACATTATAAATATTAGTTTATAAATTTAACAAAGTAACATTTACCGTAACTTGTATTGACATTAGCCTATGTGTAGGGCCTATATTATTGGCTGCTTGGTTTGAAAGGAGGGATTCTCTGATTTTACACTTTGGTCCTGTAAAGCAGAAATGTACCAGGTTTATTTAAACTTTCTATTCGATTAGTCCATCTGCAATTGTTTGTTCTCTCTCTCATTATTAAAATAATATGTTTCTATTTAGGCTCTAAGGTAAACAGCTTTGAGATGGAACTCTGTTAGGCTTATAGAGTAGAGTACGGTATGCCTAGGCCAACAAGTCACGTTCAAATTGAAAAATGGGGAGAAAAAGGGAAATTAATATGTTAAAACAATAAGCCAGACAACAGAGTGTCCGCTGTAAAAAGGCCCGTGATCCTCCCACATGTTAAAACAATAAGCCAGACAACAGAGTGTCCGCTGTAAAAAGGCCCATGATCATCCCACATGTTAAAACAATAAGCCAGACAACAGAGTGTCCGCTGTAAAAAGGCCCATGATCATCCCACATGTTAAAACAATAAGCCAGACAACAGAGTGTCCGCTGTAAAAAAGGCCCATGATCATCCCACATGTTAAAACAATAAGCCAGACAACAGAGTGTCCGCTGTAAAAAGGCCCATGATCATCCCACATGTTAAAACAATAAGCCAGACAACAGAGTGTCCGCTGTAAAAAGGCCCATGATCATCCCACATGTTAAAACAATAAGCCAGACAACAGAGTGTCCGCTGTAAAAAGGCCCATGATCATCCCACATGTTAAAACAATAAGCCAGACAACAGAGTGTCCGCTGTAAAAAGGCCCATGATCATCCCACATGTTAAAACAATAAGCCAGACAACAGAGTGTCCGCTGTAAAAGGCCCATGATCCTCCCACACGTTAAAACAATAAGCCAGACAACAGAGTGTCCGCTGTAAAAAGGCCCACGATCCTCCCACATTGGAGAGGAGAGAGAACACACGTTAGGCCCCATCTGACCTCTAGCTCTGCTATGGTGATCTCCACTCTGCCTACAATCTAGCTTGTTCTCTCGCATTACGTTCAATAGTCGACCAATCATATGTATTGAACATTTAGGCTACGGCCAATAGGGAATAGGCCGTTTGGCCCGTCGCCCTGCTGTGTGCTCACTGCAATGTTGTGCACCGCCAAGACTCCGGAGGTGCAGTCAAATTCAAATATGCTTAAACCCACAATGTCATCACCATCGACGATAGACGATCCAATGGTAAAAACAGCCCAAACCTAGAACAGACTACAGTCAGTATGTAAAACACGGATAAAATGTTTTATGATATACGGAGTAAACAGCAAAGTAGGGAGGCAATGCTCCTCTTCCGGCCAAGTCACTGAGGAACATTCTACCAGTGTGTGGTAGGTAGTGGACTGGACCCTACCACTCTAGTGGTGTTGGGCTCCTCTAGTAATCCATCCATGTATGCACTTTACTTGACAAAACCAAAGTATTTCCATAAGTAGGTTAGTGCAACAATGGGATACCGTCCTCAAGGTGAATGACTTAGGCTTTGTTTACACAGGCAGCCCAATTCTCATCTTTTGCCAATAATTGGCATTTAGAACCTTTCAAAATCAGATATTTTGCCCAAAATAAATCACATCCTTCGGCTACAGCCCAGAGTGCCGATCCCTAGTTAGGTTTATCTTACACCGAGATCAAACTACCAATAGGTGCCTCTGTATGTAAACAGGTAAAAAGGGGAAGACCCCCTGAGAAGGTCACCATCATGTTTATTTACATTTACATTTTAGTCATTTAGCAGACGCTCTTATCCAGAGCCACTTAAAGTTAGTGAGTGCATTCATTTTTAAAATTTTTCTTTTAGCCCCCCCAAAGTAATTTTTTCGTCGCCTCAAACAAGTAAACAAAATCTGTTTTTGCATCCATTGAGAATTACAATAGTTCCTCAACGTAGCCTATTAGAAAAATCTTTCCAGCTCTCTCCCTTTCGATAACCACTCAGCATGAAAGGGAAAATAAAATAAAAATAATGAATGCTCTGGTCTGGTGGAAACGTCATAAAAGAACACTAATTACTTCTTATCCCTTGTGTCTGTCTGTCCCGAGCTCACTGGGTCGGGAAACTGAGGACACATAATATTTGATACAATGTTGATACAATGTTGCAAGTTTTCTAGCACAAGCTTTGGGCCGGACTAAGTTAATAGTTGATACAATGTTTCAAGGAGCTTCAGGCTGGACCCAAGTTAATACAGTGAGGGAAAAAAGTATTTGATCCCCTGCTGATTTTGTACGTTTGCCCACTGACAAAGAAATGATCAGTCTATCATTTTAATGGTAGGTTTATTTGAACAGTGAGACAGAATAACAACAACAAAATCCAGAAAAACGTATGTCAAAAATGTTATTAAAAATATATATATATTTCACCTTTATTTAACCAGGTAAGCCAGTTGAGAACAAGTTCTCATTTACAACTGCAACCTGGCCAAGATAAAGCAAAGCAGTGCGATTTAAAAACAACACAGAGTTACATATGGGGTAAAAAAAACAGAAAGTCAAAAATACAACAGAAAATATATATACAGTGTGTTCAAATGTAGTAAGTTATGGAGGTAAGGCAATAAATAGGCCATAGAGCAAAATAGTTACAATTTCGTATATAACTGATTTATTCGTTATAAATTGATTTGCATGTTAATGAGGGAAATAAGACCCCCTCTCAATCAGAAAGATTTCTGGCTCCCAGGTGTCTTTTATACAGGTAACGAGCTGAGATTAGGAGCACACTCTTAAAGGGAGTGCTCCTAATCTCAGCTTGTTACCTGTATAAAAGACACCTGTCCACAGAAGCAATCAATCAATCAGATTCCAAACTCTCCACCATGGCCAAGACCAAAGAGCTCTCCAAGGAAGTCAGGGACAAGATTGTAGACCTACACAAGGCTGGAATGGGCTACAAGACCATTGCCAAGCAGCTTGGTGAGAAGGTGACAACAGTTGGTGCGATTATTCGCAAATGGAAGACACAAAAGACCTGTCAATCTCCCTCGGCCTGGGGCTCCATGCAAGATCTCACCTCGTGGAGTTGCAATGATCATGAGAACGGTGAGGAATCAGCCCAGAACTACACGGGAGGATCTTGACAATGATCTCAAGGCAGCTGGGACCATAGTCACCAAGAAAACAATTGGTAACACTACGCCGTGAAGGACTGAAATCCTGCAGCGCCCGCCTAGGTCCCCCTGCTCAAGAAAGCACATATACAGGCCCGTCTGAAGTTTGCCAATGAACATCTGAATGATTCAGAGGAGAACTGGGTGAAAGTGTTGTGGTCAGATGAGACCAAAATGGAGCTCTTTGGCATCAACTCAACTCGCCGTGTTTGGAAGAGGAGGAATGCTGCCTATGACCCCAAGAACACCATCCCCACCGTCAAACATGGAGGTGGAAACATTATGCTTTGAGGGTGTTTTTCTGCTAAGGGGACAGGACAACTTCACTGCATCAAAGGAACGATGGACGGGGCCATGTACCGTCAAATCTTGGGTGAGAACCTCCTTCCCTCAACCAGGGCATTGAAAATGGGTCGTGGATGGGTATTTCAGCATGACAATGACCCAAAACACACGGCCAAGGCAACAAAGGAGTGGCTCAAGAAGAAGCACATTAAGGTCCTGGAGTGGCCTAGCCAGTCTCCAGACCTTAATCCCATAGAAAATCTGTGGAGGGAGCTGAAGGTTTGAGTTGCCAAACGTCAGCCTCGAAACCTTAATGACTTGGAGAAGATCTGCAAAGAGGAGTGGGACAAAATCCCTCCTGAGATGTGTGCAAACCTGGTGGCCAACTACAAGAAATGTCTGATCTCTGTGATTGCCAACAAGGGTTTTGCCACCAAGTACTAAGTCATGTTTTGCAGAGGGGTCAAATACTTATTTCCCTCATTAAAATGCAAATCAATTTATAACATTTTTGACATATGTTTTTTCTGGATTTTTTGTTGTTGTTATTCTGTCTCTCACTGTTCAAATAAACCTACCATTAAAATTATAGACTGATCGTGTCTTTGTCAGTGGGCAAACGTACAAAATCAGCAGGGGATCAAATACTTTTTTCCCCTCACTGTAGTTGATACAATGTTTCAAGGAGCTTCAGGCTGACCCAAGTTAATAGTTGATACAATGTTTCCAGTTCCTCGCAGACAGGCCATGCGTAGCCAATGTGATTTATAGGATACAGAATATTTTCTACTTTTAGATTGGTTTCATTTTCATGTAGATAGAATTTTGATCAACCACATGACATTGATTGATATATGAGGACTATTATGTGCATATCAAAATCATAAAACTGGCACCCAGATCAGTAGAAATGTTTCGATAACTTGCCACTGCAAATGGAAAAGGTTGCAGACCGCTGGTGTAGCCTATTACCGACAACCTTGGGAGCATAATGGCGGACTCTGTGAAGGCCAGCTACCGGCGGGTAGTCTTCTGGTTAGGGGCAGACTCTGTGAAGGCCAGCTACCGGCGGAGGGAACAGGCTTTTTCTTTTTTTCTGGTTAGGCTATATTGATCTCTGGCTCCCTCTTTAGTAATTTGTGAGACTTCATTTGTAAATCGCAGTGCTTAAAAGCATCAGACAAGATCAGTAGCCTGTGTATGTACTAGTATATAGTTGATTTTATTAAAAAACATAGACACACCCTATGTATGGAAAAATACACGTTTTAAAATGTTGACCAATCGATTGGTCGAAAGAACAGCCAACTCTCGGTCAACCAATATTTTTTATTTTTTTATTTTTTGGGGTTGGGGACAGCCTTATTGCCTATGTAAACACATAAAAGGTTGTGATGATATAATGGTGCGTAAATATGATGGTGGAAGAACCTGTACTGAGTAGAAACAAAACCTCTTAAAAACAGGGTCGCTATGACCCAGTCTCCAGTGGCATCTGGTCCACTGCTGCTGTGGGTGGGTTGAAATCTGGTGTATAATATAATGTATGCCATTTGAAATAATGTATCCTTTTATCCAAAAGAGACTTACATTTGACATACAGGTGAACCCGGGTATCAAACCCACTATCCTGGTGTTGCTAGCACCACGCTCTACCAACTAAGCTAGAGGAGCTTGGTGTATGAATGCAAGGCCTTGAATAGAAGGGCTACTGGTGGATTTCATGTCAGGTAAAGCTAGAATCACAATGGTCTACTTCACATTCGTGGCCTCCAGCACCACCCCAACATGTGAACGCTGCACCTTTCTATGTTCTGTAGTAAAAAATAAATGTGTTTCCAAAGACATCAGTGTGCATCGTGTGATTTTAACTATTTACAAGTACACATTGCCTACTAAGTGGTTGATGATGTCATTGGAAACACTCATCTTCTGCTATCTTTAAAAAAAAAAAACATGATGTTGGAGATTAATATGAAGTAGAACATCTTAGAAAATGTCCCTTTTAAAATGTCAGTTTTACTGATATTGGAGGCATTCGTAATAAATGACGTAAGAAATGAATCCAAATTAGACCCCTTGTGTGACCATATGCTGGTGCGGTTGGCCCTGGGTTCCTCCTAATGCAAGACAATGATAGACCACATGTGGCTGGAGTGTGTCAGCAGTTCCTGCAAGAGGAAGGCATTGATGCTATGGACTGGCCCTCCCGTTCCCCAGACCTGAATCCAATTGAGCACATCTGGGACATCATGTCTCGCTCCATCCACTAACGCCACGTTGCACCACAGACTGTCCAGGAGTTGGCGGATGCTTTAGTCCAGGTCTGGGAGGAGATCCCTCAGGAGACCATCCGCCACCTCATCAGGAGCATGCCCAGGCGTTGTAGGGAGGTCATACAGGCATGTGGAGGCCACACACACTACTGAGCCTCATTTTGACTTGTTTTAAGGACATTACATCAAAGTTGGATCAGCCTGTAGTGTGGTTTTCCACTTTAATTTTGAGGGTGACTCCAAATCCAGACCTCCATGGGTTGATACATTTGATTTCCATTAATAATTTGTGTGATTTTGTTGTCAGCACATTCAACTATGTAAAGAAAAAAGTATTTAATAAGATTATTTCATTCATTCATATCTAGGATGTGTTATTTTAGTGTTCCCTTTATTTTTTCGAGCAGTGTATAAACACCATGGGACCACGCAGCCGTCATACTGCTCAGGAAGGAGACGCGTTCTGTCTCCTAGAGATGAACGTACTTTGATGCGAAAAGTGCAAATCAATCCCAGAACAACAGCAAAGGACCTTGTGAAGATGCTGGAGGAAACAGGTACAAAAGTATCTATATCCACAGTAAAAACGAGTCCTATATCGACATAACCTGAAAGGCGGCTCAGCAAGGAAGAAGCCACTGCTCCAAAACCACCATAAAAAAGCCAGACTACGGTTTGCAACTGCATATGGGGACAAAGATCGTACTTGAAGCACGGGGGTGGCAGCATCATGCTGTGGGGGCGCTTTGCTGCAGGAGGGACTGGTGCACTTCACAAAATAGATGGCATCATGAGGAAGGAAAATTATGTGGATATATTGAAGCAACATCTCAAGACATCAGTCAGGAAGTTAAAGCTTGGTCGCAAATGGGTCTTCCAAATGGACAATGTCCCCAAGCATACTTCCAAAGTTATGGCAAAATGGCTTAAGGACAACAAAGTCAAGGTATTGGAGTGGCCATCACAAAGCCCTGACCTCAATCCTATAGAAAATTTGTTGGCAGAACTGAAAAAGCGTGTGCGAGCAAGGAGGCCTACAAACCTGACTCAGTTAAACCAGCTCTGTCAGGAGGAATGGGCCAAAATTCACCCTATTTAATGTGGGAAGCTTGTGGGAGGCTACCCGAAACGTTTGACACAAGTTAAACAATTTAAAGGTGATGCTACCAAATACTAATTGAGTGTATGTAAACTTCTGACCCACTGGGAATGTGATGAAATAAATAAAAGCTGAAATAAATCACTCTCTACTATTATTCTGACATTTCACATTCTTAAAATAAAGTGGTGATCCTAACTGACCTAAGACAGGGAATTTTTACTAGGATTAAATTTCAGGAATTGTGAAAAACTGAGTTTAAATGTATTTGGCTAAGGTGTATGTAAACTTACGACTTCAACTGTACATGTCGGTTGTTTTGCTCTAGGACGTCCACAAGCCTCTCAAGACTCGTCTACAATCTACACACAATACCCCATAATGACGAAGCTAAATGTTTTGTTAATTTATCTAAAACAAGAAATACTTTAATACCTTATTCACATGAGTATTGAGACCCTTTGCTATGAGCTCAGGTGCATCCTGTTTGCATTGATCATAATATGCCATTTAGCAGACGCTTTTATCCAAAGCGACTTAGTCATGTGTGCATACATTTTTACGTATGGGTGGTCCCGGGGATCGAACCCACTACCCTGGCGTTACAAGCGCCATGCTCTACCAATTGAGCTACAACTTGATTGGAGTCCACCTGTGGTAAATTAAATTGATTGGACATGATTTGGAAAGGCACACGTCTATATAAAAAGGTCCCCACAGTTGACAGTGCATGTCAGAGCAAAAACCAAGCCATGAGGTCGAAGGAATTGTCCGTAGAGCTCAGAGACAGGATTGTGTCGAGGCACAGATCTGGGGAAGGATACCAAAAAAATTTCTGCAGCATTGAAGGTCCCCAAGAACACAGTGGCCTCCATCATTCTTAAATGGAAGAAGTTTGGAACCACTAAGACTCCTTCCTAGAGCTGGCCGCCCGGCCAAACTGAGCAATCGGGGGAGAAGGGCCTTGGTCAGGGAGGTGACCAAGAACCCGATGGTCACTCTGACAGAGCTCCAGAGTTCCTCTGTGGGGATGGGAGAACCTTCCAGATGGACAACCATCTCTGCAGCACTCCACCAATCAGGCCTTTATGGTAGAGTGGCCAGACGGAAGCCACTCCTCAGTAAAAGGCACATGACAGCCCGCTTGGAGTTTGCCAAATGGCACCTAAAGGACTCTGACCATGAGAAACAAGATTCTCTGGTCTGATGAAACCAAGATTGAACTCTTTGGCCTGAATGCCAAGCGTCACATCTGGAGGAAACCTGGCACCATCCCTAGGGTGAAGCATGGTGGTGGCAGCATCATGATATGGGGATGTTTTTCAGCAGCAGCGACTGGGAGACTAGTCAGGATCGATGGAAAGATGAATGGAGCAAAGTACAGAGAGATCCTTGATGAAAACCTGCTCCAGAGCGCTCAGGACCTCAGACTGGGGCAAAGGTTCACCTTCCAACAGGACAACAACCCTAAGCACACAGCAAAGACAACGCAGGAGTGGCTTCGGGACAAGTCTCTGAATGTCCTTGAGTGACCCCGCCAGAGCCCGGACTTGAACCCGATCGAACATCTCTGGAGAGACCTGAAAATAGCTGTGCAGCAACGTTCCCCATCCAACCTGACAGAGCTGGAGAGGATCTGTAGAGAAGAATGGGAGAAACTTCCCAAATACAGGTGTGCCAAGCTTGTAGCGTCATACCCAAGAAGACTCTAAGCTGTAATCGCTGCCAAAAGTGCTTCAACAAAGTACTGTGTAAAGGGTCTGAATACTTATGTAAATGTCATTTGTTTTTTTTATTTTAAATACATGAAAAAAATTCTACAAACCTGTTTTTGCTTTGTCGTTATTGGGTAGTGTGTGTAGATTGATGAGGGGGAAAACAAACAATTTAATCCATTTTAGAATAAGGCTGTAACGTAACAAAATGTGGAAAAAGTCAAGGGGTCTGAATACTTTTCCGAATGCACTGTGTTGACAGTCATTAAATGAACAATTCATTTTGCATGCTGAACAACAAATGAATTAGTGGGTGATGGTGATTTTAGATAAAAAGTGGGGGGGACAAAAAGCAAACATTACATAAACCATAGACATACTTCATTTACACACACAAACACACAGAGAGAAGTCAGCTCAGACAGATCCAGCTCAGAGAGGCCCAGCCCGTGAGCTTCATCAGCAGCAGATTTTAATTTAGAAATGGATAACGAATGTGTTCATGCAACAATTATTAGTGCATCGAATCGAGTCGTTCCTCTAATCAAACTGAATAGTTACAAACCAAAACGCATCGTTCCTTTAAATCGCATCGTAGTCCATGTATCTAGATACGTATCGAATCGTCTTAAAAGGGAAAGATGCACATCCCTACTAGATATGTAAATGAAGGCAGGGTAAAGTGACTAGGCATCAGGATAGATAATAATAAGGTATTTGAGGTAGATATGTACATGAAGGCAGGGTAAAGTGACTAGGCATCAGGATAGATAATAAGGTATTTGAGGTAGATATGTACATGAAGGCAGGGTAAAGTGACTAGGCAACAGGATAGATAATAATAAGGTATTTGAGGTAGATATGTAAATGAAGGCAGGGTAAAGTGACTAGGCAACAGGATAGATAATAATAAGGTATTTGAGGTAGATATGTACATGAAGGCAGGGTAAAGTGACTAGTCATCAGGATAGATAATAATAAGGTATTTGAGGTAGATATGTACATGAAGGCAGGGTAAAGTGACTAGGCATCAGGATAGATAATAATAAGGTATTTGAGGTAGATATGTACATGAAGGCAGGGTAAAGTGACTAGGCATCAGGATAGATAATAATAAGGTATTTGAGGTAGATATGTACATGAAGGCAGGGTAAAGTGACTAGGCATCAGGATAGATAATAAGGTATTTGAGGTAGATATGTACATGAAGGCAGGGTAAAGTGACTAGGCATCAGGATAGATAATAATAAGGTATTTGAGGTAGATATGTACATGAAGGCAGGGTAAAGTGACTAGGCATCAGGATAGATAATAATAAGGTATTTGAGGTAGATATGTACATGAAGGCAGGGTAAAGTGACTAGGCATCAGGATAGATAATAATAAGGTATTTGAGGTAGATATGTACATGAAGGCAGGGTAAAGTGACTAGGCATCAGGATAGATAATAATAAGAGTAAAATAAAGAACAGAGTAGCAGCAGCATACGAGTGTGTGCGTGCGTGTTGTGTCGGTATGCGTGTGTATGTAGTGTATGTGAAGTAGGGCCGGGACGATACCAGTATCACGATACTTGTTAGTATCGTGACAAGGAAACAAAACACGAAGCGGATTTAACTTCTTTAGGAAAACAGCCCTGATGTTGGAAAACAAACATCATTATGTTGTCATCCAGAGTCACATGTATTTATTTTCCAAGCTCCAAGCACACAATATTTTACATACAGCAGGTTTTTAAAGTACCAAAGAGTTGGGTCTGCTTCGTGTTATCATTTTTGCCATGGAAAAATGATTGCGATACTGGTATCAACCCACCCCTAAATGTGTGTGGGTTTTGTGTGAGTGTCATGCATACAATAATGCGATTATTGTGGATAGTCAGATTATTAACAGTTTGATTAAAACTTTCACATGCTTTGCAAGAAGACCGATTTCCCTAATAATCCTGTTTACATGGACACATTTGAAATCAGGCAACCTGATGGCACCGATAAACGCAGAAAATTGCCAATCACAATAAACGTTCTACCACTTTGAACATGTTATTTTTTTGGGAAGCATGTTTGATTCTGAGTTTGGACATATAAAGTCTGTATGTGGAAACCACTTCTAAGACACATACATGCAGTTGTTCCAAACGCCACTCACTTGCAAAAAGAGGGAAGCTTGCTCTGCTGGCGCTGCCACGTGCGCAGATCAAAAAAGGGTATTTACACATCCTAATAATTCTAAAAGATTGCTCAGAAAACCAGGTGTTTTAAATCGGGATATGCTTACTTAGATTTTGTGGTCCTCTGTAGCTCAGCTGGTAGAGCACGGCGCTTGTAACGCCAAGGTAGTGGGTTCGATCCCCGGGACCACCCATACACAAATGTATGCACGCATGACTGTAAGTCGCTTTGGATAAAAGCGTCTGCTAAATGGCATATTATTATTATTTTGACCTGACGCCGATTAAGATAAGCAGAGTAATGTGTTTACATGACTATTACATTATAATAATAACCGGTTTAATATGTAAACGTACTCTGTGTAGTTTTGTGTCAGTGAGTTTTAAGTACTTGGTACTACAGTAACACAAATATGGAACATGATGTGACTACAAAAAACACAATTTTAGTGTAGTGACGATCACCAAGTTTGACATTCAAACCAGAATTCCGTCATCGAGCTAAATAATGACAATTCATGGTGTTGGCAAAGGCCCATTTTTAAAGGAAAATATACAGGACTAGTATTTTGGGAGTTTGTTTTCAACATGTTTGTGTTTAAGACTGAAACCCAAGGGTTAGTCACTATGCATTCAGTAATTCACTTTATTACACACACTAATATCCTTTGATTATTTAGGGTTAGCTATACATTTGTAGTACGAAAAGGTGAAAACTATTTCAATAAATTGATATTATTTGCAACTAAATTCATAGATTGTGTCATTATCATTGCTGCCTCACCGAAGACAATAGCGGGATATCAATTTCAACCTGTATTGCACTGATATTAGGCTATACAAAATACTGCAACAGCATGGGAGGGTAGAAATGACGTCGCCCTTGATTTGATATTTCATCATAAATGGAAACAGTTCATTCTGCACCCATCGTGGCTATAATAAACGTTAAATATATTTTTTATATCATTGTCACGAACGAGACAGATCTGAAATAATATTCAGGTACACATCTGCGCTGGTGGCTTGGTTTTGTATAGGATCTGAGTGAGTACACATGTTTTGATACGTCCTTTAGACAAAAAAGGTTTCCAGAGCGAAGGACAGTCACACCACAGACAGACAGCGGTTTCAGCCAACACAACACACCCCCAAACGCTTGACTCGCTGCTGTACCTTGGCTGTACTGTTGTCAGATAGCTTGTTTTGACTGTGCAGTGCCTTTACAAATAATTATAAACGTTGTTGTGTGCATATTACAGATCCAACGTGGCAAATATTGGACGTTATAAAACGTATATGGCACAGAAATGACGCGAATACAGTTAGCTTGCTAGCTAGTTAGGGATAACGTAGCTAGTTTTCAGAGAATAGCATGCTTACGCTACGTTCGGCGCTAAAATTCTTGTAATGAGGGCTACAGTAGTTAGCTAACGTTAAGCTATTCCTTCTGAGGTGGCGAACCAGCTACGTTTTTTGTAATGTGGCGAGCTTGCTACCTGGCGGACGTCTGGTCAATTTACTGTGCAGCATATGTTTAGAAAAGAGAGTTAGATCATATTTCAAATCGTTAAATGTGTAGGTACATAAAGAGAACAAAACCATCCCGTGTAGACAAAAGCCCGCTGAGGCGAATGCCCCCATCACCGATTCCCCCCTTCCCCTGTGCTAGCAAAGCTAGCTACGAACAGGCTAGCTGAAGCCAACTAGCTAGCCAGTTTGTCACCCAGCTTTTGCCCTCGATACACTACAATTCTTCATATTCTTGGTGCAAAAGCAACTTCGCCACATAAGTAAGCAACTCTTACTAAATGAAACGTGTCTAAAGTACGTGACATACAACTAAAAAAAAAAAAACACGTTGTGGCATAGCTAACCTCCCATTTCCGAAACCGCTACGTCAAAGTTGGTTAGCTTGTTAGCTAGCTCTCCAACTAGCCAGAAGACTAACTGGGGTTTTCCTATGATCATGGGCAATCAAAACTAAATAAATATGAACCGTACTTTCTGCTTACCTTTTTTCAATACTTGTCAGGTTCTGCCTGTTCATTCGTGTTCGATCATGAAGACAAAACAACGTAACTTTAAACAGTAATTTCCTAAATATTGGAACGTTAACAGTAGCTAGCTAACTAGCTAGCCTACGGCTGTGTGACGTCTCCTTCCAGTTTATTGCTGGGTTTGAAAACATACCCAGTTGTCGGTCGTCTTCAAGAAAAGCCCCCAGCGAAAACATGCACACGTCGGTCCCGTTGGCGGAGAGCAGTCATGTGGTCACTTGAGCCCTTGCGGATCTTAAAAAAGGTCTACGTCTGCTGGATAATGGGTATGTCAAGCTATTTACCGCATTTTAAACCCTTTCCGGAACTGACAGAAAGGCCTCGATACAATAAAAAGCTTCGTTAGGGTAGAATGTACATCTAAAGTGGGGGTTTATTCCGTTTATAGACACCGAATGGTGAGTATTTTGCAAGTCAACTTTGGGGTGTATAGTAGAGGGAGAGGTGGATATTTTCCGCTCCACTCTGCAGCCTGGGAATGTTTTTCGAACATGTCGGATGAAGAAATAACAGAGAGGTAATCTGACTATGTGCATTCAATTGTAATTTAAAATGCATAGACTGTTTTCTAGTTCCGTCAATGCGTTTGCGTCGTTCCTGCAGCTCTATCTACATCGAATTGTTGTGGCGCAGTGATATTTGCATTATGTGGGTATGAACGCGCATGCGCGGTGGGAGAACATTATGAAAGATTGTCTATTATATTGACAAGAGATTCGAGTGCCCGCTCTCACAATGGAAATACACGTCCTCAAAGATGGAACGCATGCGGGAGGGGGCGATATCAGGTGGGACCATTCTAGCCAATGAGGGCAGATACGCGTGTGAACAGGCCATAGAGATGGATATGACTCATCTTTGTATCTGTATAAATCAAATCAAATTTTATTTGTCACATACACGTGTTTAGCAGATGTTATAGCGGGTGTAGCGAAATGTTTGCGCTTCCTTCTCCGACATTATAGCATCTGTGAAGCTGTTGCCATTGAAGCAACTCCATTTTAAAGTAGTCCATTTTCTTCTTCATTGGCTGATTGGTCTCAACTCATAGGAATCCCCACCCAGTTGACACATTTAAAATGGAATCCCTCAATTACAATATCCATGTTAAAACGTGTTATACCCATCAAGAGTCCTCTATCGATCTCTATGACAGCAGGCACAACTACGATATAAAGTAGTTTTTTTTCAAACTTGACAAAATACCACGTGTGTCTAGCCTGAAAACTCACGGTACACTGTGAAACGTCATCTTCACTGAGTCTTGCTGCGCTACTGAACAGACAAGTGCAATAGTGCACTTTCTACTGGTGTCTTAACTACCGGTGTCGCCCCAGCCTCCCGTGTACCGGAGTCCTCCTGCCTAGCTAACAGTGCCAGACAGGCGATGGCGAAGTACACTGTCTACGCTACCACTGTCCTAGCAAGTTACCTATCCCGTCTGCTGTGTTCTACGCTACCAGTGTCCTAGCAAGTTACCTATCCCGTCTGCTGTGTTCTAGTTAATTAGCACACAGTGTCTTTGCCAAACACTTGCCCTCGCTGTCGTTACAGAACTGCGGGAAAACAGTGTGTGCCCGACAGGCGGGGGACTAACGACACTGCCGGTGTCCTAGCTATCTCTAGCTAGCTACCTATTTTTGCCTGTTCTGTACCGGAGTCCTAGCTAGCTAACTAACTAGCACCGTGTCCTAAATGCCTGCCGAACAACTGCCCTCGTTAACAGAACTGCGGGAAAACGGTGCCCGACAGGCGAGGGCGAAGGACACTGTCTACCGGTGTGCTTGCTAACTACCTTTCTCGCCTCCCGCTTGCAGTGTACCAGAGTCCTAACTTGCTAACTAGCTAGCTAGCACCCAGTGTCCTAAATGCCTGCCGAACAACTGCCATCGTTAACAGAACTGCGCGGAAGACTGCCTGACAGGCGAGGGCCAGTCTACCATTGTCCTAGTTCGCTATCGTTGTTGCCCCCCATCTCTTCTTCAGTGGGTTTAGCGCCGGTTGGCATCCAACGTTATGGAGCATTATCGCCACCTACTGTACTGAAGCTCCCCTGTGTCCAGGAGTCTTCGCTTAAAAATGGACCGATAGAAGCATAAAGAGGGGTTCCGGCAGATACAGGAACGCCCCGAATTGCGGGTCTCAATTGCACCCTTCTGAATAAGGATAGTGTTTGTAAGGCAAGATGGAAGAGAGCATTTCTCTAGTCCGAGATCTCATTTATTTTGGTAGATTGCAACATATGAACTTTTCATTCAAGACAGGATAATTATATTGTTTCAGGTGATAAAACATGTTACTTTTCCTCAACTTGTTTCTAAACTTTATAGCAAGTCAAGCTAGCTTGCACTGCAGATAAGATAGCTAGCTAGCTAGGCTAGGTTGAAGATACCACTGTAAACATAACGTCATTGCCATCTCGATAAACTTACACGTGAGGCAAAAGTCATAATATAATTGGCTTAACTGCCAATGTATTTACCATTACTATTAAAATAGTACTCACTTATATGAATGGGAAATTGTTTACAAGTTGCTAGCTGGGTCATTCTACAGATTCGGTGACATTTCAGTATTGTCAGTGTCCCAAGATGTACTAGTGTTATAACTTGTCAGAACATTTATCAAACTACACTTAAATTACAACATTTCAAAGTTTTACATGTTTTTAATATGGAGTAGAGAATATGATTTTAAACAGAGATGAATTTCAATACTTATATGTTTGCTTTTCTTAGGAGTATTAAGAATTTCGCCTGTCCCTATTGACCATCATGCAAATGGCGTGACTCATTTTGAGTACACAGTGTTAAATAATAATGCTTTTTTTTTGTTAAATTAATTGTATATGCCCCCTTATTATGCATAATCCATTTTCTCAGCATAATACATTTTATTTTCTGAGAAATTCAGGCTTTTACCCCTGTCCTTGTATTTCTTTCAACCCCGTAACGCAACAATACCCCCCACTCACAATTAAATAATGGTTTGATCCTGTGGACATCATTTATGAGGAAGTGACATCATACAAGTCTTCAGAGAAGCCTGGTGTGACAAGTGGTAAGCTGCTCTCTCACTTTTTATAAATATTTCATGTTTTTTAAGCACATATGGGCTTTGTCAATCTCAGGTATTCAACTCTGTTGGGGGGGGGGAATTCATAGTTAAGATTTTACCAAGAATTGTTTTTATAGCTATGAAGTATAACAATGTCTTTTGTTGAATAAGGCCAAGTGGCACACTGCTAGCTGCTAGCATCCCGAATTAGCAACAGATTAGCACAAAATCTTCAACCCTGTCACATTCAACCCCATCACATTTTTCAATGTTACGGGGTTGAATGGCTGTTACAGGGTTGAATAGCTGTTAAATCTTAGCAATATTTAATGTATATTGCTTAATACCAATCATATTTTCTTGTTGAATGTTTGTTGTTTACGGTTTTACAGTATCAACTAAAAGTACAAGGAATTTTTGAAAATAATAACTTAAAAAAAGTGACAATTAATTTGTTCTCTCTCCTATATACATTGACATATTTAGGAGTATTATCTGCAAGTTCATGTTCATTTTACTACATAGTGATTAAAAGGATACAATATTTAGTCTTGAAGAGTAAGCAGGTCATTGACTTGACCTTGACCTACAATTTCAGATTCAACAATGGAAAAAACAGCAGCAGAAAGGAAACACACATAGAGAGGAAGGTGAGGGACATCCGCGCGCCGGTGGTCAGGTAATTCTCCTGGACATGGGAAGGGAGCACCAGATGGTGTTGGTGCAACCCTAAAAAGAACCGCAGACAGGCTGATAAGTCAAGGATGTGACATCCCAAATGCTCATACTCTGTACAGGGTCTTAGAGGAGAACAACACTGCCATCAAGCTTTACTTCATTGAAGACGAGGCCATCGAGAAAGCCGTCCAAGGTATGCCAGCCAATTTGCCAGTAGTTCCATCCACAATGCGGATCCACCAAGTTGTTTGTGTGGCTGCAAGGCAAATTGCCTACCGTGATGTAAGCTGTATGTGCACAGTCCACAACAAGAAACTGGAATGCCAGTGTTTCAATACACAACATTTCACATTTACCCCTAAAGTTACATCAGTCGTGTCACAGAGGGAGGTTGATTGGGCAAATCCAGACATATGCGGGAAATGGTGCGTGGCCAAATATGATGACGATTTCTATCCCGGAATAATTCTAGCCACAGATGAATCCCATGTGCAGGTCAAATGCATGTGCTGTGCTGGACCAAATAGGTACTTCTGGCCACTTCTTGATGATATCCTGTGGTATCCATTTGAGGACATCTTGGAACACATTGATCCCCCCTAAACCGGTGACTTCTAGGCACATGGAAATACAGAAGGAAGTGTGGGCTAGGCTCTCTCAGTAAAAATGGTGAACAAACTGTAGGCTTACCTATAGGTTATTAATGTTAAGATGTTTGCTTAATGTTCAAACATTCAAACAACACAGACATTCCTGCCATTACTCTGGATATTTCTATGAAATCAATGAAAATGTTGTAACTGTTGTTAGTTTATTAATGTGTTTTAATCTGTCTAGATTTCATCTTGATTGTTTAAACTTTAAAAGCTATGTTGACAGTAGTTTAAAATGTTAAAAAATGGCAACATGTGACCTATATAGGTTATCAATGTTAAGATGTTTGCTCAATGTTCAAACAGACTCCTGCCATTATCAGATGGATATTTTTATGAAATCAATGAAATGTTGTTACTGTTATTAGTTCATTAATGTGTTTTACTCTGTCTAGCTTTCATCTAGATTCTTTAGATTTTAAAAGCTATGTTGACAGTAGGTTTAAAAATGTTTAAAATGTTTAAAAAATGGCAACATGTTAGTGATCTCAAAAGATAAAACATATGACACGTGATGCTTTTCACTCAACCCTGTTACATGATTTTCAACCCTGTTGCGGTGCATTCATCCCTGTTACGAGATTATTTTTTTACATTTTTGTATTAAATACACAAAATATAACATCAATAGTGTTTTTATTGTGTGTATTAAATCAGGGTAAATAAGGCTATTTCAATTTTGTCAGGAATTACGCAGCATTCTTGCACATTTCTTGCGAAAATGTGGAGTTAGATTAGAAATTTCTTCATCGTAAACTGGAAAGGATGGTGCTGGTCAGTTTTTCTTGATTTTCTCTTTAATTACAATATGCCATTATTTACAAGGGACATCTAAACTGTGAGATTATGCCAGAAGCTGATCTCAAGCTTATTGGAAAAATGAATAGTTGAATAACAAAATGACTGTGACGGGGTTGAATTAAATTAGGCCTTGTTTGAGAAAATAATACAGAATAATAACTTAATACTCTACATTGAGATGGGAAAAGGTATTTTCTATCAAGTACACACATTACTTTGTCACATCAAATAAAAAAAAGCTTAAGATTAATGTTCATTGTTTCATCCTCCTCAATCACAAAAGGCACCGAATCTGTAGAATGACCCAGCTATCCCATAGAGCAATCACCGAAAACCACATATTTTCATTGTCTTCTGTGGTTTGACAACTCCCTGGACTGAAGACAATGCAGTTTGGAAAATGTCAAAGTATGCAGAGTCCGTCTCGCAATGTAGCCTTCAACCGCAAGGGGGCGTTGCGATTCCACTCCATTGTGGACGTCCCCATTGAAATGCAAGGAGTCTGGGTAGCCAGACAAACGTGCGTCCACTTGTATATCAGTGCATTCGTAACAACCTAACTATTACGACATTTCTATTCGATCGAATAAGCCTCACGTAGCAAATTAGCAATAGTCTGGGTAGCCATTTGATTAGATGTTCAGGAGTCTTATGGCTTGGGGGAGAAGCTGTTTAGAAGCCTCTTGGACCTAGATTTGGGGCTCCGGTACCGCTTGCCATGCGGTAGCAGAGAGAACAGTCTATGACTAGGGTGGCTGGGGTCTTTGACAATTTTTAGGGCCTTCCTCTGACACCGCCTGGTATAGAGGTCCTGGGTGGCAGGAAGCATGGCCCCAGTGATGTGGTCCTCTGTAGCTCAATTGGTAGAGCATGGCGCTTGTAACGCCAGGGTAGTGGGTTCGATCCCCGGGACCACCCATACGTAAAAATGTATGCGCACATGACTGTAAGTCGCTTTGGATAAAAGCGTCTGCTAAATGGCATATTATTATTATTATTATTATTATTATTATAATAATGGTCCTCTGTAGCTCAGCTGGTAGAGCACGGCGCTTGTAACGCCAAGGTAGTGGGTTCGATCCCCGGGACCACCCATACACAAAAAAAATGTATGCACGCATGACTGTAAGTCGCTTTGGATAAAAGCGTCTGCTAAATGGCATATTATTATTTATTATTATTATTATTATTGATGTACTGGGCCGTACACACTACCCTCTGTAGTGCCTTGCGGTCGGAGGCCGAGCAGTTGCCATACCAGGCAGTGATGCAACCAGTCAGGATGCTCTCGATGGTGCAGCTGTAGAACCTTTTGAGGATCTGAGGACCCATGCCAAATCTTTTCAGTCTCCTTAGGAGAAATAGATTTTGTCGTGCCCTCTTCACGACTGTCTTGGTGTGCTTGGACCATGTTAGTTTGTTGGTGATGTAGACACCAAGGAACTTGAAGCTCTCAACCTGCTCCACTACAGCCCTGTCGATGAGAATGGGGGCGTGCTCAGTCCTCTTCTTTTTCCTGTAGTCCAGAATCATCTCCTTTGTCTTGATCACGTTGAGTCCTGCACCACACAGCCAGGTCTCTGACCCCCTCCCTATAGGCTGTCTCGTCGTTGTCGGTGATCAGGCCTACCACTGTTGTGTCATCTGCAAACTTAATGATGGTGTTGGAGTCGTGCCTGGCCATGCAGTCATGAGTGAACAGGGAGTACAGGAGGGGACTGAGCACGCACCCCTGAGGGGCCCCCGTGTTGAGGATCAGCGTGGCAGATGTGTTGTTACCTACCCTTACCACCTGGGGGCGGCCCGTCAGGAAGTCCAGGATCCAGTTGCAGAGGGAGGTGTTTAGTCCCAGGGTCCTTAGCTTAGTGATGAGCTTTGAGGGCACTATGGTGTTGAACGCGGAGCTGTAGCAATGAATGGCATTCTCACATAGGTGTTCCTTTTGTCCAGGTGTGAAAGGGCAGTGTGGAGCGCAATAGAGATTGATTCATCTGTGGATCTGTTGGGGCGGTATGCAAATTGGAGTGGGTCTAGGGTTTCTGGGATAATGGTGTTGATGTGAGCCATGACCAGCCTTTCAAAGCACTTAATGGCTACAGACGTCAGTGCTACGGGTCAGTAGTCATTTAGGCAGGTTATCTTAGTGTTCTTGGGCACAGGGACTATGGTGGTCTGCTTGAAACATGTTGGTATTACAGACTCAGTCAGGGACATGTTGAAAATGTCAGTGTAGACACTTGCCAGTTGGTCAGTGCATGCTCTGAGTACACGTCCTGGTAATCCGTCTGTCCCTGCGGCCTTGTGAATGTTGACCTGTTTAAAGGTCTTACATCGGCTACGGAGAGCGTGATCACACAGTCGTCCGGAACAGCTGATGCTCTCATGCATGCTTCAGTGTTGCTTGCCTCGAAGCGAGCATAGAAGTAATTTAGCTCGTCTGGTAGGCTCGTGTCACTGGGCAGCTCGCGGCTGTGCATCCCTTTGTAGTCTGTAATAGTTTGCAAGCCCTGCCACATCCGACGAGCGTCGGAGCCGGTGTAGTAGGATTCAATCTTAGTCCTGTATTGACGCCCAGCCTGTTTGATGGTTCGTCGGAGGGCATAGCGGGATTTCTTATAAGCGTCCGGGTTAATGTCCCGCTCCTTGAAAGCGGCAGCTCTACCCTTTTAGCTCAGTGCGGATGTTGCCTGTAATCCATGGCTTCTAGTTGGGGTATGTACATAGGGGCCTTTTGTGGGGGTTGAGATGGTATTGAACATGAGGGCAGCGCATCATCTGTCTATGCTTCAGAAGCAAAGCATCATTCACAGTTTCTGCAGCTCATTGCAGGACTATTTGTTTACATTTGTATTTTACCCCGTTAAATTGTTGCTCTTAATAAGAATACATTTCTGTGTGAGCCTTCTGGCAGTTTTTCTTTTTGGACTTTTTAAATGATTTGTAGTCAATTGATCTGCATGTCATTTTGTTGACAGTAAATGGTCCCTCAGCATTCTAATATAAATACTGTGTATGTATCGACCATAGCCAACCTAGATTTATCCTTGAGACGGAGGTAATTCGTGTCTAATCTAAATTGACACACAAGGAGACAGTCTGACACCACGAGCACATTGACATTTTATTTACATGACGTTATTTCCACTGAAGTTCGGGGTGTTTCCCTGAACGGTACCGTTCTTACACATTATATAGGTGTGTGTAATCAAAAAAATTATTTAAAAAATGGCACCCTATATAGTGCACTACTTTTAACCATAACCCAATGGGCTCTGGTTCTAAGTAGTGCACTATATAGGGGCTAGGGAGCACTGATATACACTGTAGGTCTCTATAGATCATCTCTGACACCAACACCAGGTCCCGGGGGAGGCGCAGACAAACTCGTCAGTCCTCTTGCTGGCCCCGTTCCTGGAAGATAAATTACGACAAAGAATGCGAGTCTATACATTTCATTCTTGATTAAATAAAATCAAACTTTTGTGTAAAAAGCACCGGTCAAGTCTATCATTACTAATCTAATTCATTGCAACAACAAAAAAATATGGCATCCTATTGCAGCCTTAACTCCAAAGCCTGGAAGATACATAATAAAATAATTATGTTTAGGTAAAATAAAACATGTAAATACAGTAAAACCAACTAGTAGTATTCCTAGATCTTATTATTAATTCCTTAATTTGATTCAACCATTAACCCTTTGTATGTAACCAGTGATTGTCTAGCATTAGTAGGGATGTGCATCTCTCCTTTCATGAACGATTCGATACGCATCTACATGACCTATTATCTTCTCCGTTACGATACAGGAACGATAACTTTATGGACCAATTAGTCGACTGTTTGGTCGTTAGGCTGTTGGTCGACGAGACTTCGTTACTGCTCGACTAAAACATTGCTGAACAATTAATAAAACGGCCACCCGGACTATTTGCATTGACATTTACATTTTAGTCATTTAGCAGACGCTCTTATCCAGAGCCACTTACAGTTAGTGAGTGCATACATTTTCATACTGGCCCCCTGTGGGAAACGAACCCACAACCCTGGCGTTGCAAGCGCCATGCTCTACCAACTGAGCTACAGGGGATTGACCCCCCCAGCACCTTTTTTTTTTTTTTACACTGCAGCTACTCGCTGTTTATTATCTATGCAGTCACTTTACCCCTACCTCAGAGTTCTTCAATTCCGGTCCTGGAGGGGGCCGAAACACCTCTGTTTTTCATCCTCTCCTTCTAATCAGGGGCTAATTCAGACCTGGGACACCAGGTGAGTGCAATTAACTACCAGGTAGAAATAAAAAACAGATGTGTTTCGGCCCTCCAGGACCGGAATGTACAAATTACCTCAACTAATCTGTACCCCCGCACATTGACATTACCTCAGTACCGGTACCCCCTGTATATAGCCTCATTATTGTTATTTTATTTTTAATTTAGTAAATATTTTCTTAACTCTTATTATTCTTAACTGCATTGTTGGTTAAGGGCTTGTAAGTAAGCATTTCACGGTAAAGTCTACACCTGTTGTATTTGGCGCATGTGATAAATAAAATGTTATTTGATATATTTGCCCCCATCTCAGTGAACTAACCTATTGCAGAGGCCTAGACTAAAAGCCAATTTATGCTTGATCTGAAAATGTGGTCGGAGGCTCCGTATGGAGGGTATGACGCAATTGCGGAGCCTCCAGAGGCATGCAGAGGCCAAATCCACAGTATCTGACAGTCATACGCTGTTACATGCATAAAGTTCGATAGGCTACTGAACTGAAAGAGAGGACGTATCAATTCAGTCACAACAGATAGATATTTTCCGAATAAAACAATGATTCATAACTTTTGAATCTGTTTTCTGACCATTGCATGCTTAATTTGGATCGTGCTCTAGTATCTTAAGCTTTTCAACCGGGAACCAACGCATATCGGTGAGAATCGTTACATCCCTAAACATTAGTCTTCGTAGTTCCCTGCTAGACAAGTAACATGCATTGCATGGACAGGAGGAGCACCAGTCCAGTACCTAGTCTTCATAGTTCAGTGCTAAAACAACACGCTGTTGTATTTATGAGACAGACAGGAGGGTAGGCGTTCATACCTGGGCCCAGGAGGAGGGACGATCCCAGCTTTCAGCTCATCAATGATCTGATCGATGTCTTTTGGACTCAGGTCTTCCTGGAAAGCAGAGGACAGCAACACCATCCTATCATAACACCAGTCTATTTACACAGTAACACCATCCTATCATAACACCAGTCTATTTACACAGTAACACCATCCTATCATAACACCTGTCTATTTACACAGTAACACCATCCTATCATAACACCAGTCTATTTACACAGTAACACCATCCTATCATAACACCAGTCTATTTACACAGTAACACCATCCTATCATAACACCAGTCTATTTACACAGTAACACCATCCTATCATAACACCATCCTATTTACACAGTAACACCATCCTATCATAACACCAGTCTATTTACACAGTAACACCATCCTATCATAACACCAGTCTATTTACACAGCAACACCATCCTATCATAACACCAGTCTATTTACACAGTAACGCCATCCTATCATAACACCAGTCTATTTACACAGTAACACCATCCTATCATAACATCATGAAACCATTATATTTACACAGTGTTTGATATGCGAGTCCTGATACGTCATGCCTTAATGTGAGGGATATTTTGTATTTCAATTTGACTTCCGCTTTGTAGTGAGCCTTACCGCCTTAGTGGTCTTGCAACTAACAGATGGTAGTAATTGAGAACTAGAAGAGCCCAACTAACAGATGGTAGTAATTGGAGAACTAGAAGAGCCCAACTAACAGATGGTACTAATGGAGAACTAGAAGAGACCTCGCATGACCTTTTTATTGAAGAGTTTTGTATACATTCTGCAGCAAGCGTTATTTCTTCCCAAGTGCTGATCAGATCAAATTGAATTGTAAGTTGCTCTGGATTTTTGTACATTTATTTTTTTATTTTTAGTCATTTAGCAGACGCTCTCATCCAGAGCAACTTACAGTTAGTGAGTGCATTTTTGACTGCACCGGGACTTTAACATACTACTAATTACACTGATCTGTTGGAAGAATTGGTGAATTGTGTTCTCTGGTGAACTGGGGTCTTGGTAGCAGATGGGTCTTGGTAGCAGATGGGTCTTGGTAGCCGGGTCTCAGATGGGTCTTGGTAGCCGGGTCTCAGATGGGTCTTGGTAGCCGGCTCTCAGATGGGTTGCTGCTTTTGCCTACTCTATTGTCAAGCCAAACATGTTTCATGACAATTCCATAAGGAGTTGGCAACAGAGCCGAAACAGACTGGCGCCCAGGCTAGGATTAGATGAGAGAGAGACTGGTATCCAGGCTAGGGGGAGAGAGAGAGAAATCCAGGCTAGGATTAGATGAGAGAGAGACTGGTATCCAGGCTAGGGAGGGGAGGGGGGAGAGAGAGAGACTGGTATCCAGGCTAGGGGGGGGAGAGAGACTGGTATCCAGGCTAGGGGGGGAGACTGGTATCCAGGCTAGGGGGGAGAGAGAGAGAGAGAGAGAGAGAAATCCAGGCTAGGATGAGAGAACAGAGAGAGAGAGAGAGAGAGACATTGGTATCCAGGCTAGGATGAGAGAACAGAGAGAGAGAGAGACACTGGTATCCAGGCTAGGGGGGGGGGAGAGAGCGAGAGAGAGTGAGAGAAATCCAGGCTAGGATGAGAGAACAGAGAGAGAGAGAGACACTGGTATCCAGGCTAGGATGAGAGTACAGAGAGAGAGAGAGAGACACTGGTATCCAGGCTAGGATCTTGACACTGCAAAAGCAACTATTGGAACCAACTTCATATTCTATTGCCTAATATGTCTACCTATCATGGTTAAATAATAGAACATTAATACAGACAACAGACTAATCGTTTTTCCTATATCTCCACAGCTAGCTTAAAGCTTATTTGTGTACACATCTACACAGAACAACAATATCAACGCAACATGTAAAGTGTTGGTCCCATGTTTCATGAGCTTAAATAAAAGATTGAAGACGTTCTCTCTCTAAAATGTTCTGCACACATTTGTTTACGTCCCTGTTAGTGAGCATTTCTCATTCGCCAAGATAATCCATCCACCTGACAGGTGTGGCATATCAAGAAGCTGATTAAACAGCATGATCATTACACAGGCGCACCTTGTGCTGGGGACAATAGAAGGCCACGCTAGAATGTGCAGTTTTGTCACACAACACAATGCCGCAGATGTATCAAGTTTTGAGGGAGCGTGCAATTGGCATGCTGACTGCAGGAATGTCCACCAGAGCATTGAATGTTCATTTCTCTACCATAAACTGCCCCCAGCGTCATTTTAGAGAATTTGGCAGTACGTCCAACCTGCCTCACAACCGCAGACCACGTGTATGGCGTCGTGTGGGCGTGCGGTTTGCTGACGTCAATGTTGTGAACAGAGTGCCCCATGGTGGCGGTGGGGTTATGGTATGGTCAGGCATAAGCTACGGACAACAAACACAATTGCATTTTATCGATCGCAATTTGAATGCACAGAGATACCTAACGAGATCCTGAGGCCCAACATTCCACAGGCAACAATCAACAGCCTGATCGACTCTATGCGAAGGAGATGTGTCGCGTTGCATGATGCAAATGGTGGTCACACCAGATACTGACTGGTTTTCTGATCCACGCCCCTACCTTTGTTTGAAGGTATCTGTGACCAACAGATGCATATCTGTATTCCCAGTCATGTGAAATCCATAGATTAGGACCTAATGAATTCATTTCAATTGACCGATTTCCTTATATGAACTGTAACTGCGTAAAATATTTTAAATTGTTGCATGTTGGGTTTATATTTTTGCTTTTGGATAAACTGCTTTTCCCTGATGTTTGTATTGCAGGACATACTGTATACCTCCTCGTTGTTCCCCATCCCAGTTCATCTGTCGCATACACAATAAAACAAGAGATCTGTTTTCATCTCCACTTTGATCTCTTTCATTACGGGTCCATCTGTGAACCAAAGGGGACAGTTGCTCTCTTTCCCAGTTTGTTCTGTAGGGCCTCCAGGATGCTGTCGGAGTCGCAAAGCATGCAGGGAGTTGTAGTGCAGATCTGGATGTGGTACTTCCTGCCTCAGGAACATGGTGTAGAACGTTGCTACCTCAGATTCTCACCGGAGGGACCTCAAGCACCTCGGCCACCTGGGAGAAGAGAGGGGGTGGGGGGGGGGGGGAACAATTCTGGAAAATGTAGGCTCATGGACAGGAAAGGGGGAGCGTTTACACAGAGATTCTATGGTCCTACAAATCTACATCATATTTTTTAAACTGTGCATTCTGATTCATGCCTACTACCTGAAGTAATTTGTTGCCAAAAAAGCAAAAATGAACATACTCTATTCTAAAAACAGACGGATGCCTCAGGATGCTGATTGATTGATTGATTACCTTGTTCACGGCTGAGATGGGGAGCCATCCATGCTGTCTCTGAGCCAGGTCCAACACAGAGATGGTGACGGCCTGCTTGTGACCCTCGGGGTACATACTAATGGGATGGTGACGGCCTGCTTGTGACCCTCGGGGTACATACTAACGGGATGGTGGCGGCCTGCTTGTGACCCTCGGGGTACATACTAATGATGGCATCAATTCTCTAAACAACAACAAACAGCTTTCCCCAGTGAGGGGATGTGATGTGGTCGATAAGAACAGAGAATGTGACGTTATAAAGCTTCCTTTTCAAAACGAGGTAAAGCTGCAACCAAATCCCTTTTTGAAATGATGCGTTTAGCCAGAATTAAATTTAAAAAGAGATAGATAGGAGTATTACACTAATGTCCACAAGGGGGCAGTGTACAGAAGCAGAAACTGCCTGTCTGCAGTGCCACTGTGTTGCTGGATACAGCTTTCCTCTGTAGCTCAGCTGGTAGAGCACGGCGCTTGTAACGCCAGGGTAGTGGGTTCGATCCCCGGGACCACCCATACGTAAAAATGTATATATATGCTAAATGGCATATTATTATTATTTATTAAAGTTGTGATAAAGTGATGGTTTAAAAGTTGTGAGTCTTGATGTGCAGTTATTTCTCTAATGGTCATATTCTAATATAATCTACTTTCAGGTTATCCACTGTGAACTCAAGGGGAGTGTCTTCACCTTCAGGTTATCCACTGTGAACTCAAAGGGAGTGTCTTCACCTTCAGGTTATCCACTGTGAACTCAAGGGGAGTGTCTTCACCTTCAGGTTATCCACTGTGAACTCAAGGGGAGTGTCTTCACCTTCAGGTTATCCACTGTGAACTCAAGGGGAGTGTCTTCACCTTCAGGTTATCCACTGTGAACTCAAAGGGAGTGTCTGGGTTGTTTCCAGGGGTGTCTCTGTGCTACAGTAGAAGAAGAACGCATCACATCAGTAATTTCATTGATGAACAGCAATATCTCATTGCGTTTCATAGACGTTCTACTTACCTTACCAGGCACAAATTAAACATATAAGTTCAACTGTTCAATTAGTAAAAACAAAGCAAACTTGAAAATAAAAAGGCCAATAGTTAATTTAGAAGACATGGTTAAGAACAGGAGAGGAATCCCCCGGGCCACTCAAACTCAACTGTAGACCTCCAAGCCAGTTCCACTGCATTTTTTAAATTGTTCCCCTCTAACCAGGGACTGATTTACACCTGGTTCCAGGTGTGTGCAATTAATGATCAGGTAGAACAGAATAGCAGCAGGTTCCAGACCTTGTAGAGTAAGAGTTGAGTACCCCTGTTATAGGACTATTGAGATGTACCCTGGATCTCTACCCCCAACACAGTGGCACTGCAGACAGGCAGTTTCTGCTTCTGTACACTGCCCCCTTGTGGACATTAGTGTAATACTCCTATCTATCTCTTTTTAATTTAATTCTGGCTAAACGCATCATTTCAAAAAGGGATTTGGTTGCAGCATACATTGGTAGTACTGTAAAAGACTAACCAGGCTTCTCCAAGGTCACACACTTTAAAAACAGCCTTTCTATCTAGACACTTTAAAAACAGCCTTTCTATCTAGACACTTTAAAAACAGCCTTTCTATCTAGACACTTTAAAAACAGCCTTTCTATTTAGAGACTGTTACCATGCCATGTTTCCATCACCTGAGAGCCAAAACAACCATGTGATGTTGTTCAACAGTAACCACTAACACAAAAACTCGGTCCTTGGGACCCCAAGAGGTGCATGTTTTAGTTTTTGGCCTAACACTACACAGCTGATTAAACATTTCAAAGCTTGATGATTAGTTTATTATCTGCTAGGGAAAAAACCAAAATGTGCACCCTTTGGGGTCCCGAGGAGCGAGTTTGGGAAACCCTGCACTGACACACAGCATCCTTTACACTAGTGGTCATGAAAGGTTGCTTATCAAAGAATGGTTCATATACAGGTAACTGCCAAAATAAAAGAAACACTTGAGTAAATGAGGGATACAAAGTATATTAAAAGCAGGTGCTTCCACACAGGTGAGTTATTTAAGCAATTAACATCCCATCATGCTTAGGGTCATGTATAAAAATGCTGGGCAGGCTGTTATTTTGGCTACCATGGCTATGGCCCCCATAGGATGACAATGCCCCCATCCACAGGGCACGAGTGGTCACCGAATGGTTTGATGACCATGAAAACTATGTAAACCATATGCCTTGGCCGTCTCAGTCACCAGATCTCAACCCAATTCAACACTTATGGGAGATTCTGGAGCGGCGCCTGAGACTGCGTTTTCCACCGGCACTAAAAAAAAACACTAAATGATAGAAATACTTGTGTCGCATCCGTCCAATAGAGTTCCAGACACTTGTAGAATCTATGCCAAGGCGAATTGAAGACACTTTATGTTGGTGTTTCCTTTATTTTGGCGGTTACCTGAACCATTGACCTGCAAAACGTATAACTGCACTATACTGCATTTGCGCCATGTACTAGAGAACAACCGATAATCAGCCGAGCCGATATAGCCTTTTCTAGTTTATCGGCCCTCCACACACACGTACTGAGTGCCCACACAAGCGCCCATTAGGCCTACAGAAATAAAATGCCTATAAAAACATTTCTAATTGATGGGATACACAAGCCGACACCATGCTGGCACTCAAAGAATTACACGGGACATTGAACAAATTGGAAATAGCATATCCCGAGGCCACATTGTATTGTCCTTTTAACAAAGGAAATGTAAGGAAGATTTTCCTGAAATTCCACCAAAAAAAATCTCTTGACAAAAAAAACTTGCCCATTGTTTTTTCTCCATTCCAAGACGGACACGAAGCCCTCCTTCGGCAAATCAGACCACGCCTCCATCCCCACCTATAGGCTGAATTTAAAACAGCAGGCGCCTGTGGTAAGATCTGTCGAATGCTGGTCTGACCAATTGGAATCCACACCACAGGACTGTTTCGATCACACGGAACTGGGATAGGTTCCGGGTCACCTCTGGGAATAACATCGAATACACTGACTCGGTTCATCAAAGATGTGCCTAGAGCAGGGTTCTTCAATTCCGGTCCTGGAGGGGGCCCGAAACACCTCTGTTTTTCATCCTCTCCTTCTAATCAGGGGCTAATTCAGACCTGGGACACCAGGTGAGTGTCAATTATCTACCAGGTAGAAATAAAAAAACAGAAGTGTTTCGGACCTCCAGGACCGGAATTGAAGAACCCTGGCCTAGAGGATGTTGTTCCTACTGTAACGATTGGAACATACCAGAAACCGTGGATAGATGGAAACATTCATGCAAAAAAAAAAACTGAAAGTGCGAACCACCGCATTTAACCCTTAAGGGCGTGGAAGCCTTCTTCCTCCACAAAGCTGAGGCATCATATCTAGACGCTCTTATCCCCAGAGGGACTTACAGTTAGTGCATCCATCTTAAAAATAGCTTGGTTGGGACAACAACAAGACACTTCACGTAGTCCTTTTGATTCCCAACATAAGGCTTCTACAAGGAAGTGCCACTGCTGAGGTTACTGCCGTGTTTAAGGTTGTGGTCCACAACATAATATAACCAGTTGCAATATGAAGACATGTCGTCATTGTAAATAAGAATTTGATCTTAATTGATTTACCTGTATAAATAAAGTATACTTTTTTAAAAATGGTTTCAATAAATGGATCTTAAATGGCACTTGTTTTTTTTTATTGACTGAATATATAATGGGGCAATTTAGAAATTAGGATTTGTTATCTGTAATGGTTATGATAAATTAAGCATTGTTGCGCACATATAGATAAATGCACCTTTTTTTTTTTGAGTAGTCAAACTGTCAGAAACATTTAAATGCCCATCCTTACTTAACTAAGCTCTCTGGTGAAAAGTCTGACTCAAACCTAGCTGTGTTTTCTGTTAAATCAATGAGGTTACAGATCCTGCACTCACCACGAAGATGCCTCCAGCTCTGGCAGCAGACCGGTGCATGCTCCTGGCCCGCCTAGCCTGGGAACATGGAAAGAAGGCGGTTAGACACATCACAACTGACAATTATTCTGTGGAATACCAACCAAGACACACAAGAATAGGTTTTCCATGAAGACGTTTTATTAAAGACTTCAATACTAATCTCGGTTACCCAGAAGTTAAACTTCTCGCTTAAATTGGTCAATTCCTGTTAGAATCTGTCCACGAGAGATTACTTCAATATAACAGGAAAGTTTGGCAGAACGAGGGATGCAGCATTGACAATTCAGTGTGATTCAAAACGATAAAGAAGTTGCATTATTATTATTTTATTATTAAGTTGCAAGGTAACTAGCTAGCCAAGGAACAGTGCATAGTTTGTAGTGTTTGTAGTCAGCTAACGGTGCAAGGCTCTTTAAGTGAACTAACTTAGCCAGTCGGAAAACATATCCAGCTAGCTAGTTATCTTGCAAGGACAATTTATAATTTTCACAATCTTTCAAGCAATAGTGTTGTTCACATTTAATATTGTACTAAATCATTACTCTAATGAAAGTGTAACATTGGTTGGTGTAGCCAGCTATCTATCGGTTAGCTAGCTAACGTAGAAGCTATCTAGGCCGTTTGCCCTTGTCAAGTGTCGTGCAACACATTTATCTTTCTTCGTCAAACGTAGCGAACGGTTCTTGATTTCTATAACCAGCCTAACACGAGTACTTTGTTATAAGCATACCGTTTGGGGAAACAGCAGATCGAACTGCAGAAGATATAAACGTCTTCGAAGCGGAGCTGGTTTTGTCCCGTTGATACAACATTTATGTGACGACGTCAACACAGCTGGATTGAGAGGGTCTGTTTTACACCACGGATCCGCAATGTGTCCAAACTCCTCTCCAAAATGAGAAGATTACAGAACATATACTGATTTAATAATCTTCAGTTATGTATTTGCATTCCTCTCTTTCTCTTTTTGATGTTGTTGTAAGATGTGTTGTTGTTGTTGTCACAATACTAAACATACGAATGAGAATTACATCACACCTGCCCAGACCGCAGGCATCTTGTGCCAATATCATTTTTTTTTTAAAGTATTGGTTCCAATAGTTGATATTATTTTCTAAGAGATTGTCAGGTGGATAGGCTCTCTGCAAGGTGTTGTATAGCGAACCTATCATATCAATGAATATCCTTCAATAAGATTCCATCGAGATTGCTCTGATGTCCAAAAGATTTCAAATCGAGATTGCTCTGATGTCCAAAAGATTTCAAATCGAGATTGCTCTGATGTCCAAAAGATTTCAAATCGAGATTGCTCTGATGTCCAAAAGATTTCAAATCGAGATTGCTCTGATGTCCAAAAGATTTCAAATCGAGATTGCTCTGATGTCCAAAAGATTTCAAATCGAGATTGCTCTGATGTCCAAAAGATTTCAAATCGAATTCGCGTGATATAAAACGTTTTAAGTTGCATGTATTTCAAAAAAATCTATATTGGTCAATACAAAATTGCTTTTTAATGCTGTCATGGAAATAAATGTATTTTCTATACAACCCTATGCCTTTAGTTTCCATGTGGACCAATTAATCGGTGAATTCTGAAAAGCTATCCAAGGATTGTTCCATAAGGGTTGTGTTTTTAGGGAGTGATATTGGTTCTTAAAATCAAATCAAATTGTATTTGTCAGATGCACCGAATACAACAGGTGTAGCCTCCTGTAGCTCAGTTGGTAGAGCGTGGCGCTTGCAACGCCAGGGTTGTGGGTTCGATTCCCATGGGGGGCCAGTATGAAAAATGTATGCACTCACTAGTTAGTCTGGATAAGAGCGTCTGCTAAATGAGTAAAATGTGTAGGTAGACCTTACCGTGTAATGCTTACTTATGAGCCGTTAACCAACAATGAAAAGTTTTTAAAAAGTAAGTAAGAAAAATGTGCTAAATAAACTAAAGGAAAAATAGTAACACAATTAAATAAGAAGAGTAGCAGCAGTGACTATGTGAATAGTGTGAAGGAATGTGAATGTACTTTGTGTGTGTGTGTGTGTGGCGTCAGTATGCATGTGTGTGTGTTTTCTGTGTGTGTGTGTGTGTGTGTGTGTGTGCGTGTGTGTGTGTGTTTTCTGTGTGTGTGTGTGTGTGGCGTCAGTATGCATGTGTGTGTGTTTTCTGTGTGTGTGTGTGCGTGTGTGTGTGTGTGTGTGGCGTCAGTATGCATGTGTGTGTGTTTTCTGTGTGTGTGTGTGTGTGTGTGTGCGTGCGTGTGTGTGTGTGTGTGTATGTCGGAGTGTCAGTGTAGTATGTGTGAGTGAGTGTGTGGTTAGAGTCCAGTGAGTGCAGAGAGTCGGTGCAAAAAAATAATAATAAATAATAATCTTGTAGAATACGTTTAATTTTCTTCCATATTGTTCTGGTGTTCTTAACTATGATGTTGTTCATGTTCTTAGCTTTATGAAAATAGGTGAAAAAATCCCTCTTTCTCTTTCTGAGCACCATGCTAAAAGCTGTTGTGGAAAATAGCGTGCCAAATTGTCAAGACAACATACATGCCCAGCAATTCACAATATCATCAATCAGTACATTCTTGTGATTGTGAGCTTTCTATATGGCTTTTCCCAGAACATGTTGAGATCCTGGTTCGAATCCAGGCTCTGTCGTAGCCGGCCGCGACCGGGAGACCCATGGGGCGGCGCACAATTGGCACAGCGTCGGGTAGGGGAGGGAATGGCTGGCAGGGAATGTAGCTCAGTTCGTAGAGCATGGCGTTTGCAACGCCAGGGTTGTGGGTTCGATTCCCACGGGGGGGTATAAAAAAAAAAAAAGTAATGTATGCACTAACTGTAAGTCGCTCTGGATAAGAGCGTCTGCTAAATGACTAAAATGTAAATGTAATATTGTACTGTGTAATGAAGTGCTCCTTCAGTTTTTAATGTGTTCTGGTCTGTGTTCTGGTCCGTGTTCTGGTCCGTGTTATGGTCCGTGTTCTGGTCCGTGTTCTGGTCTGTGTTCTGGTCTGTGTTCTGGTCCGTGTTCTGGTCCGTGTTCTGGTCCGTGTTATGGTCCGTGTTCTGGTCCGTGTTCTGGTCCGTGTTATGGTCTGTGTTCTGGTCTGTGTTCTGGTCCGTGTTCTGGTCTGTGTTCTGGTCTGTGTTCTGTGTTATGGTCTGTGTTCTGGTCCGTGTTCTGTGTTATGGTCTGTGTTCTGGTCTATGTTCTGGTCTGTGTTCTGGTCTGTGTTATGGTCTATGTTCTGGTCTGTGTTCTGGTCCGTGTTCTGGTCTGTGTTCTGGTCTGTGTTCTGGTCTGTGTTCTGGTCCGTGTTATGGTCTATGTTCTGGTCCGTGTTCTGGTCTGTGTTCTGGTCTGTGTTCTGGTCCGTGTTCTGGTCCGTGTTCTGGTCCGTGTTCTGGTCTGTGTTCTGGTCTGTGTTCTGGTCCGTGTTCTGGTCTGTGTTCTGGTCTGTGTTCTGGTCTGTGTTCTGGTCAGTTTTTAATGTATCTTAGTTTTGTGTACTATGTAAATCAATGTGAAGCCAAATGCCAATATCCAAAATGTACAGTACCAGTCATACGTTTGGACATACCTACTCATTCAAGGGTTTTTTTTTTTTGTGTGACTATTTTCTACATTGTATAATAATAGTGAATACATCAAAACTATGAAATAACACATATGGAATCATGTAGTAACCAAAAAAAGTGTTAAACAAATCAAAATATATTTGAGATTCTTCACAGTAGCCACCCTTTGCCTTGATGACAGCTTTGCACACTCTTGGCATTCTCTCAACCAGCTTCACCTCGAATGCTTTTCCAACAGTCTTGAAGGAGTTCCCACATATGCTGAGCACTAATTGGCTGCTTTTCCTTCACTCTGCGGTCCAATTCATCCCAAACCATCTCAATTGGGTTGAGGTTGGGTGATTATGGAGACCAGATCATCTGATGCAGCACTCCATCACTCTCCTTCTTGGTAAAATAGCCCTTACACAGCCTGGAGGTATGATTTGGGTCATTGTCCTGTTGAAAAACAAATGATAGTCCCACTAAGCCCAAACCAGATGGGATGGCGTATCGCTGCAGAATGCTGTGGTAACCATGCTGGTTAAGTGTGCCTTGAATTCTAAATAAATCACAGACAGTGTCACCAGCAAAGCACCCCCACACCATCACACCTCCTCCTCCATGCTTCACGGTAGGAACCATTTTTTACATTTTTTACATTTTAGTCATTTAGCAGACGCTCTTATCCAGAGCGACTTACAGTTAGTGAGTGCATACATTATTTTTACATACTGGCCCCCCATGGGAATCAAACCCACAACCCTGGCGTTGCAAACGCCATGCTCTACCAACTGAGCTACATCCCTGCTGGCCATTCCCTCCCCTACCCTGGACGACGCTGGGCCAATTGTGCGCCGCCCCATGGGTCTCCCGGTCACTGCCGGCTACGACAGAGCCTGGATTCAAACCAGGATCTCTAGTGGCACAGCTAGCACTGCGATGCAGTGCCTTAGACCACTGCGCCACTGCGGAGATCATCCGTTCACTTACTCTGCGTCTCACAAAGACACAGCGGTTGGAACCAAAAATCTCAAATTTGGACTCATCAGACCAAAGGACAGATTTCCACCGGTCTAATGTCCATTGCTCGTGTTTCTTGGCCCGAGCAAGTCTCTTCTTATTATTGGTGTCCTTTAGTAGTGGTTTCTTTGCAGCAATTGTACCATGAAGGCCTGATTCACACAGTCTCCTCTGAACAGTTGATGTTGAGATGTGTCTGTTACTTGAACTCTGTGAAGCATTTATCTGGGCTGCAATTTCTGAGGCTGGTAACTCTAATGAACTTATCCTCTGCAGCAGAGGTAACTCTGGGTCTTCCTTTCCTGTGGCGGTCCTCATGAGAGCCAGTTTCATCATAGTACTTGATGTTTTTTGCGACTGCACTTGAAGAAACTTTCAAAATTGACGGACTGTCGTTTCTCTTTGCTTATTTGAGCTGTTCTTGCCATAATATGGACTTGGTCTTTTACCAAATAGGGCTATCTTCTGTATACCCTCCCTACCATGTCACAACACAACTGATTGGCTCAAACGCATTAAGAAGGAAAGAAATTCCACAAATTAACTTTTAACAAGGCACACCTGTTAATTGAAATGCATTCCAGGAGACTACCTCAAGAAGCTGGTTGAGAGAATGCCAAGAGTGTGCAAAGCTGGCATTGAGGCAACGGGTGGCTACTTTGAAGAATCTCAAATATAAAACACTTGTTCTGGTTACTACATGATTCCATGTGTGTTATTTCATAGTTTTGATGTCTCCACTATAATTCTACAATGTAGAAAATAGTCAAAATAAAGAAAAACCCTGGAATGAGTAGGTGTGTCCAAACGTTTGACTGGTACTGTATGTGGACTGTAAAGGGTTTCTATTCTATTGTAATTACAATCAATCTATTTGTTCATAAACATGATACCTTCTGAGAATGTATGACTCTATGACTATATGGTCATAATTATTGGTATTCCTATTAGTGCGCTGGGAGGGATAGGCCTACAGGAATTATGTGTTGTTGGTGGACAGGGAGAGAGAGAGGGTGGTTGGTGGACAGGGAGAGAGAGAGGGAGGTTGGTCCGACAGGGGGAGAGAGAGAGGGAGGTTGGTGGACAGGGAGAGAGAGAGCGAGGTTGGTGGACAGGGAGAGAGAGAGGGGGAGGTTGGTGGACAGGGAGAGAGAGAGGGAGGTTGGTCCGACAGGGAGAGAGAGAGAGGGAGGTTGGTGGACAGGGAGAGAGAGAGAGCGAGGTTGGTGGACAGGGAGAGAGAGAGGGAAGTCGGTGGACAGGGAGAGAGAGGGGGAGGTTGGTGGACAGGGAGAGAGAGAGGGGGAGGTTGGTGGACAGGGAGAGAGAGAGAGGGAGGTTGGTGGACAGGGAGAGAGAGAGAGCGAGGTTGGTGGACAGGGAGAGAGAGAGGGAGGTTGGTCCGACAGGGGGAGAGAGAGAGGGAGGTTGGTGGACAGGGAGAGAGAGAGCGAGGTTGGTGGACAGGGAGAGAGAGAGGGGGAGGTTGGTGGACAGGGAGAGAGAGAGGGAGGTTGGTCCGACAGGGAGAGAGAGAGAGGGAGGTTGGTGGACAGGGAGAGAGAGAGAGCGAGGTTGGTGGATAGGGAGAGAGAGAGGGAAGTCGGTGGACAGGGAGAGAGAGGGGGAGGTTGGTGGACAGGGAGAGAGAGAGGGGGAGGTTGGTGGACAGGGAGAGAGAGAGAGGGAGGTTGGTGGACAGGGAGAGAGAGAGCGAGGTTGGTGGACAGGGAGAGAGAGAGCGAGGTTGGTGGACAGGGAGAGAGAGAGGGAGGTTGGTGGACAGGGAGAGAGAGAGGGAGGTTGGTGGACAGGGAGAGAGAGAGGGAGGTTGGTGGACAGGGAGAGAGAGAGAGCGAGGTTGGTGGACAGGGAGAGAGAGAGAGCGAGGTTGGTGGACAGGGAGAGAGAGAGGTTGGTTGGTGGACAGGGAGAGAGAGGGGGAGGTTGGTGGACAGGGAGAGAGAGAGGGGGAGGTTGGTGGACAGGGAGAGAGAGAGAGGGAGGTTGGTGGACAGGGAGAGAGAGAGGGAGGTTGGTGGACAGGGAGAGAGAGAGGGAGGTTGGTGGACAGGGAGAGAGAGAGGGAGGTTGGTGGACAGGGAGAGAGAGAGAGAGAGAGAGAGAGAGAGAGAGAGAGAGAGAGAGAGAGAGAGAGAGAGAGAGAGAGAGAGAGAGAGAGAGAGAGAGAGAGAGAGAGAGAGAGAGAGAGAGGTTGGTGGACAGGGAGAGAGAGGGGGAGGTTGGTGGACAGGGAGAGAGAGAGGGGGAGGTTGGTGGACAGGGAGAGAGAGGGGAGGTTGGTGGACAGGGAGAGAGAGAGAGGGAGGTTGGTGGACAGAGAGAGAGAGAGAGAGAGGTTGGTGGACAGGGAGAGAGAGAGGGAGGTTGGTGGACAGGGAGAGAGAGAAGGAGGTTGGTGGACAGAAGAGAGAGAGAGAGAGAGAGAGAGAGAGAGAGAGAGAGAGAGAGAGAGAGGTTGGTGGACAGGGAGAGAGAGGTTGGTGGACAGGGAGAGAGAGGGAGGTTGGTGGACAGGGAGAGAGAGAGAGAGAGGGAGAAGAAAGAGAGAGACAGAGAGAGAGAGAGGGAGGTTGGTGGACAGGGAGAGAGAGAGCGAGGTAGTTTTTTCATTTTGTCAAGGAATACAGAATACACTGCCCTCCCTGTACCGTCTGTTCTGTTCTGTCTGTCTGCCTGTCTGCTTGTCTGTCTGTCTGTCTGTCTGTCTGTCTGTCTGTCTGTCGCTCAGCCCAGCATTCACCCTGCCTACCAGTGTGTTCCTCCTCTTACACAACACTTGGAAAATAATCCGATCAACAGGCCAGGACCCGATCAGCCAATGAAAAGGTGGGAGTGCCATTTTAAGCATTTTGATTGGCTCCTTTGGCACGAAGCATGTGGAAGCGACATGAAACCTGGGTGTGGCCAGAGCACAGGCTCAGTGTACTGCTCCAATGTCTGAAGCCCTACTGTAGTCAGTCTGCCTCACCTCTCCCCTCTAGCCTTGGAGGACCTCTCTCTCTCTCTCTCTCTCTCTCTCTCTCTCACGCCAGTCAGATAGATCTATCTACAGTACGTCCGTCTGTCTGTCTATCAACAATGGTGGTCCCTGGCTCTCAACACATAGAGGACAAGATGTATCATCCTCCGGAGGGTCTTCGGAAGGATGCTCATGTGCCTGACTTCAACTGTTATCTGGAACTTTACAGGAAGTCTATTGAGGAGCCGGAGGGTAGGTTACGAAGGCCTTGTGGCATGTGTGCTTGTTGCTTGCAGAATAACTGAAGCTTTGTGTTGGTATGTCCTGTGCTCATGACTCATCTGCAAAAAGCTTGGCTGTGTGTGTTTTTGTGTGTGTGTGTGTGTGTGTGTGTGTGTGTGTGTGCTCTAAACAAAATCTGTGTGCAATTTGTTATTTGCAGTTTTCTGGAAAGAGGTTGCTAGTGACTTCTATTGGAAGAAGCCTCCGACGGGACACATTCTGCAGTATAACTTTGATGTAACCAAAGGGAATATCTATGTCAAATGCATGGAGGGGGCCAAAACCAACATGTGTTACAACGTCCTGGACAGGAACGTGAAGGACAAGAACCTTGGTGATCAAGTGGCATTCTTCTGGTAAGACAAAACAACACTTATTGTTATATATCACTCTTATCTTGGTCATTATTGTAAAAGACAATGTGTTCTCAATGACTTTATACTCAGTGAAAAAAGAATGCAGCTCACCAATGAGTCACTGTTTGTAGCACAGCTATGTGAAGCATCCCAGCCAATGGGCTGTCCCCTGTACTATATAGCCCTCTAACAGCGCCCCGATACGAGGGAGCAAGCCCTGTATATGCCCCGATACGAGGTAGCAAGCCCTGTATATGCCATTTAGCAGGTGCTTTTATCCAAACCGACTTACGGTCATGCATACATTTTATGTATGGTTGGTCCCGGGAATCAAACCCACTACCCTGGCATTACAAGCACCGTGCTCTACCAACTGAGCTACGAAGGACCGAGCCCTCTCTATTCAAACTACGAAGGACCGAGCAGTTTCTTTAGCGATACCCTAGCTTGCCAAAGTGTGTTCTGTGTGTGTTGAAGGTTTTAATTGTTTACTTTGTCAACCTGTGAGGAAATACCTGTTTCTGAGGTGGGGAAGTTCGTATTGAGACAGACTGGAAACTAACATCCAACATCTTGAGGGTTTCAGAAGATGAAGGTGTTTGATCTTTGAACAACGCTAAGTCTGACGTGTACACTGAGTGTACAAAACATTAGGAACACCTTCCTAATATTGACTTGCACCCCCCCATTTTGCCCTCAGAACAGCTTCGTCGGGGCATCGGACTCTACAAGGTGTCGAAAGCGTTCCACAGGGGACTGCTGGCCCATGTTGACTCCAGTGCTTCCCACAGTTGTGTCAAGTTGGCTGGATGTCCTCTGGGTGGATACACACGGGAAACTGTTGAGCGTGAAAAACCCAGCAGCGTTGCAGTTCTTGACACGCTCAAATCGGTACCAGAAACCATTTCCTCCTCCATTGATGGTTAATTGAAGCAGGAAGTAGTCTAGCACCACCCACAGAGTGAGATATAAAACTCTACGTGCTAAATACTGTAAACTCTTCAAAGGACACTATTTGTTTTCACACAACGACGGCTCTCTCAGTCACTCACTCAGTCACACTCAGTAACACACACACACACACACAATTGGCTTGTCTACCTGCAGTGTTGGAGGTGGTTTTGGCAGAAAGTGAAGCCTCTCTCTCTAGTGCCAAGAAGCACGTTATTCTGATCCTGTGGTTAGATATTAACTGAAAGATCCACATTAATCTGATCCTGTGGTTAGATATTAACTGAAAGAACCACATTATTCTGATCCTGTGGTTAGATATTAACTGAAAGAACCACATTATTCCGATCCTGTGGTTAGAAATTAACTGAAAGAACCACATTATTCTGATCCTGTGGTTAGATAATAACTGAAAGAACCACATTATTCTGATCCTGTGGTTAGAAATTAACTGAAAGAACCACATTATTCTGATCCTGTGGTTAGAAATTAACTGAAAGAACCACATTATTCTGATCCTGTGGTTAGATATTAACTGAAAGAACCACATTATTCTGATCCTATGGATAGGTAGCACAGAACTTTCACATAAACATTACTCACAGTGACAAAAGGGTTTAATTTATGATTGCAAGAACCTAGAGAGAATGGTGCAATTCCTGGAAATGGAAATCACCCTTATGCGTGACACATTAAATGACATATTAACAACCTAGCAACAACAGGACATAGCTGTGTTATGATGAGTCTGATATACCTGGGACTCCTGTCTGTCACTTCCTGTCAGTCAACAGCCTGTCTGTCACTTCCTTTCAGTCAACAGCCTGTCTTGTCACCAGCCTGTCTTGTCACCAGCCTGTCTTGTCACCAGTCTGTCTTGTCACCAGCCTGTCTTGTCACCAGCCTGCCTTGTCACCAGCCTGTCTTGTCACCAGCCTGTCTTGTCACCAGCCTGTCTTGTCACCAGCCTGTCTTGTCACCAGCCTGTCTTGTCACCAGTCTGTCTTGTCACCAGCCTGTCTTGTCACCAGTCTGTCTTGTCACCAGCCTGTCTTGTCACCAGCCTGTCTTGTCAACAGTCTGTCTTGTCACCAGCCTGTCTTGTCAACAGTCTGTCTTGTCACCAGCCTGTCTTGTCACCAGCCTGTCTTGTCACCAGCCTGTCTTGTCACCAGTCTGTCTTGTCACCAGCCTGTCTTGTCACCAGCCTGTCTTGTCACCAGCCTGTCTTGTCAACAGTCTGTCTTGTCAACAGTCTGTCTTGTCACCAGCCTGTCTTGTCACCAGCCTGTCTTGTCACCAGCCTGTCTTGTCACCAGCCTGTCTTGTCACCAGCCTGTCTTGTCAACAGTCTGTCTTGTCACCAGCCTGTCTTGTCAACAGTCTGTCTTGTCACCAGCCTGTCTTGTCACCAGCCTGTCTTGTCACCAGCCTGTCTTGTCACCAGTCTGTCTTGTCACCAGCCTGTCTTGTCACCAGCCTGTCTTGTCACCAGCCTGTCTTGTCAACAGTCTGTCTTGTCACCAGCCTGTCTTGTCAACAGTCTGTCTTGTCACCAGCCTGTCTTGTCACCAGCCTGTCTTGTCACCAGCCTGTCTTGTCACCAGTCTGTCTTGTCACCAGCCTGTCTTGTCACCAGCCTGCCTTGTCAACAGTCTGTCTTGTCACCAGCCTGTCTTGTCAACAGTCTGTCTTGTCACCAGCCTGTCTTGTCAACAGTCTGTCTTGTCACCAGCCTGTCTTGTCACCAGCCTGTCTTGTCACCAGCCTGTCTTGTCACCAGTCTGTCTTGTCACCAGCCTGTCTTGTCACCAGCCTGTCTTGTCACCAGCCTGTCTTGTCAACAGTCTGTCTTGTCACCAGCCTGTCTTGTCACCAGCCTGTCTTGTCACCGAGTCCGTACGGGAGTTGCAACGATGGGACAAGACTGTAACTACCAATTGGATATCAGGAAAAAGGGGTAAATGCCATGTTAGGTGGTACATTCAGCCACGTCTCTTCAGCCTGCACATTGCGTCCACTAACTGTCTGATCGGGTTGATTTCAGTACAGTATCTCAGGTGGAGGCACATCCAAGCAGTCTGCCATGATGACTGGCTGCATCCCAAATGGCACCCTATTCTCTATGGGCTCTGGTCAAAAGTAGTGCACTACATAGGGAATAGGGTGCCATTCTCTGGTCTAAAGTAGTGCACTACATAGGGAATAGGGTGCCATTCTCTGGTCAAAAGTAGTGCACTATACAGGGAATAGGGTTCCATTCTCTGGTCTAAAGTAGTGCACTACATAGGGAATAGGGTGCCATTCTCTGGTCTAAAGTAGTGCACTACATAGGGAATAGGGTGCCATTCTCTGGTCTAAAGTAGTGCCCTATATAGGGAATAGGGTGCCATTCTCTGGTCTAAAGTAGTGCACTACATAGGGAATAGGGTGCCATTCTCTGGTCAAAAGTAGTGCACTATATAGGGAATAGGGTGCCATTCTCTGGTCAAAAGTAGTGCACTACATAGGGAATAGGGTGCCATTCTCTGGTCTAAAGTAGTGCACTACATAGGGAATAGGGTGCCATTCTCTGGTCAAAAGTAGTGCACTACATAGGGAATAGGGTGCCATTCTCTGGTCAAAAGTAGTGCACTACCTAGGGAATAGGGTGCCATTCTCTGGTCTAAAGTAGTGCACTACATAGGGAATAGGGTGCCATTCTCTGGTCAAAAGTAGTGCACTACATAGGGAATAGGGTGCCATTCTCTGGTCTAAAGTAGTGCACTATATAGGGAATAGGGTGCCATTCTCTGGTCTAAAGTAGTGCACTATATAGGGAATAGGGTGCCATTCTCTGGTCAAAAGTAGTGCACTACATAGGGAATAGGGTGCCATTCTCTGGTCAAAAGTAG
Organism: Coregonus clupeaformis; assembly: GCF_020615455.1. Classification (NCBI taxonomy): domain Eukaryota; kingdom Metazoa; phylum Chordata; class Actinopteri; order Salmoniformes; family Salmonidae; genus Coregonus; species Coregonus clupeaformis. The sequence continues at coordinate 6,525,064 of NC_059205.1, read as the reverse complement.
TGCACTACATAGGGAATAGGGTGCCATTCTCTGGTCTAAAGTAGTGCACTATATAGGGAATAGGGTGCCATTCTCTGGTCTAAAGTAGTGCACTACATAGGGAATAGGGTGCCATTATCTGGTCTAAAGTAGTGCACTACATAGGGAATATGGTGCCATTCTCTGGTCTAAAGTAGTGCACTATATAGGAATAGGGTGCCATTCTCTGGTCTAAAGTAGTGCACTATATAGGGAATAGGGTGCCATTCTCTGGTCTAAAGTAGTGCACTATATAAGGAATAGGGTGCCATTCTCTGGTCTAAAGTAGTGCACTACATAGGGAATAGGGTGCCATTCTCTGGTCTAAAGTAGTGCACTATATAGGGAATAGGGTGCCATTCTCTGGTCTAAAGTAGTGCACTATATAAGGAATAGGGTGCCATTCTCTGGTCTAAAGTAGTGCACTACATAGGGAATAGGGTGCCATTCTCTGGTCTAAAGTAGTGCACTACATAGGGACTAGGGTGCTATTTGGGACGCAAATGCTGGGTGGATTGGTTGGGACAGACTTGTGCAACGGTGTGCGACAGACAGACAGGCAGGCAGGCATCTGACAGACTGTCTATCTATCTATTTGCTGTTTGGAAACAACAGAATGTGTTGCAATATTTTGATTGAGATAACATATGGGGCAAGGTAGCATAGTTGTCGCTGGTTCAAATCCCTGAGCCAACTAGGAGAAAATTCTGTCAATGTGCCCTTGAGCAAGGCACATAACCCTAGTTGCTCTGGATAAGAGAGTCCGCTAAATGACTAAATATGAAGACTGGAAATCAGTGAAAGTACTGTATCAAACTAACTATGAGCCCACATGCATCTCAGATCAGCTATACACACTTCATGTTACAGATGTCATATAAACTAAATGAAGTGATGTATTTGAATTGACATGATAATGTTTCATGTCTGTTCTCCAGGGAGGGGAACTCACCGGATCATCACGTGGCCATCACCTACAGCCGGCTGCTGGGACAGGTGTGCCGGTGTGCCAACGTTCTAAAGCAGATGGGTAAGACAGAACTGTCTGTCTCTTTCAACGATTTTGGGGGATTGTAAAATAGCACTTTCCCTCACTGAACATTTGTAATACAGTAAAAGTGCCAAAACACACACAATTTGACATGGGTTTTGAATACTCAGATTCCCTTATTTTCCTAAACTGTCATAGTTCATCCACCTGTGTTGTCTTCTGGCGTGTGTTACAGGGGTGAGGAAGGGAGACAGGGTGGCCATCTACCTTCCAATGATTCCTGAGCTGGTCTACACCATGCTGGCCTGCGCCAGGATAGGAGCTGTCCACTCCATCGTGGTCAGTGCAGGGATTGACATTAAAAGGGTTGCCCTATTGCCCGGGTAAAGTTGTAATAGGAATCTCCAGGTGAACGAAAGAGAAGACCAGTCACAGAGGAAGTCAATCAGAAATCAATCCGGTTTATTCCAAGTTGCAACAGGGAGACACCTCCTGCACAGAAGCAGAGAAAATGTCCTTATATCCTAATCAGCAGACAACTGTTCTGTAAACAGTCAAAAGGCAGTGACTTTGTCAGCTGCCACAGAATCATCACACAGTGATAGAGAGAATCACAGCGTTAGAGAGAATCACACAGTGTCCTCGGTCTGGCGTCAATCACTATCGACAGATATGCGTTTTATCCATAACGTAGCCTCTAGTCCAGGGACCAAACAACACTGTGTATTACCTGAAAGGCTAAATATATAAATATGATAAACATTGTGTTTAATCACTCAACTGAATATAAACTTTCTTCATCTTAAATATTCCTATTAACCAAGTGAAGTCACGCTGGTTGAGGCTGCCCTGCTCTCCAATTGGACAGGTGATAAAAAAAAAAAAAACTAGTGAAAACACCCAAACTGCAAAGAATTCCAGTAGATGATGTTTCTGGTTCCTCCCCAATTGAAACACAGACAATCAATGGCATTTATGGCAGTCGGGCAAGTTGAGCCTGCTCTGAGAATTGTTTTACTGATAAGCAAAATACTAAGAATTCCAGTACTGATCTTTCTGATTCCTTCCATATGTTTTTTTGTTTGTTTTTTAGTCATTTAGCAGACGCTCTTATCCAGAGCGACTTACAGGAGCAATTAGGGTTAAGTGCCTTGCTCAAGGGCACATCGACAGATTTTTCACCTAGTCGGCTCGGGGATTTGAATATGTGTAGGTGAAAGGCAACATATGGCACTTCTCCATGTAAATAGCGCGATCATAATCTTCGGGCAACCAGAAAAATACTCCTGACTTAAGTCCCTTTCCAACTTTAATGTCAATCCCTTTAAGTGAAGTGGAGGAGGTTTGATCAACCACTGCCTCCTGTGATGAGGATCCTTGCCTGAGACTTGACCTGAAGACTAATGCCTAGGCTTTATCTCAGCTAGCTAATGCAGTCTTGTGGTGTGTAGATTTACGTTTAAGTCATTTAGCAGACGCTCTTATCTAGAGCGACTTACAGGAGCAATTAGGGTTAAGTGCCTTGCTCAAGGGCACATCGACAGATTGTTCACCTAGTCGGCTCAGGGATTAGAACCAGCGACCTTTCGGTTACTGGCACAACGCTCTTAACCACTAAGCTACCTGCCGCCCCAGATGTCAGTTACAGTGTTTATGTAACCTGACTTAACCGACTGATGTAATGTACAGTGCTAATATTATAGAACGGGGTCATACCACTGTCGGTTTGGTCTGCCCCTGCCGGTTTGGTCTGCCACTGTCGGTTTGGTCTGCCCCTGTCGGTTTGGTCTGCCCCTGTCGGTTTGGTCTGCCACTGTCGGTTTGGTCTGCCCCTGTCGGTTTGGTCTGCCCCTGTCGGTTTGGTCTGCCCCTGTCGGTTTGGTCTGCCCCTGTCGGTTTGGTCTGCCCCTGTCGGTTTGGTCTGCCCCTGTCGGTTTGGTCTGCCCCTGTCGGTTTGGTCTGCCCCTGTCGGTTTGGTCTGCCCCTGTCGGTTTGGTCTGCCCCTGCCCCTGTCGGTTTGGTCTGCCCCTGTCGGTTTGGTCTGCCCCTGTCGGTTTGGTCTGCCCCTGTCGGTTTGGTCTGCCCCTGCCCCTGTCGGTTTGGTCTGCCACTGTCGGTTTGGTCTGCCCCTGTCGGTTTGGTCTGCCCCTGTCGGTTTGGTCTGCCCCTGCCCCTGTCGGTTTGGTCTGCCCCTGTCGGTTTGGTCTGCCCCTGCCCCTGTCGGTTTGGTCTGCCACTGTCGGTTTGGTCTGCCCCTGTCGGTTTGGTCTGCCCCTGTCGGTTTGGTCTGCCCCTGCCCCTGTCGGTTTGGTCTGCCCCTGTCGGTTTGGTCTGCCCCTGCCCCTGTCGGTTTGGTCTGCCCCTGTCGGTTTGGTCTGCCCCTGTCGGTTTGGTCTGCCCCTGTCGGTTTGGTCTGCCCCTGTCGGTTTGGTCTGCCCCTGCCTTGCAGAGTTATCAGCTGTTCTGTGTGTGAACACCGGTTGGGATAACACCTGCACCAAGGGACTGCGTCCCAAATCGGTACCCTGTTCCCTACATAGTGCACTACTTTTGACCAGAGCGAAGCAGTGCACTATGTAGGGAATAGGGTGCCATTTGGGACGCATAGAAGGGGGGTGTAGTCTCATAGCTGTTCCTCACAGAGAATCCAGGCTAGTCCTTCTCCAGCCCAGGGTGGGTTTAAACAGACAAACAGTTGATCCAGTCTAGTCCTTCTCCAGCCCAGGGTGGGTTTAAACAGACAAACAGTTGATCCAGTCTAGTCCTTCTCCAGCCCAAGGTGGGTTTAAACAGACAAACAGTTGATCCAGTCTAGTCCTTCTCCAGCCCAGGGTGGGTTTAAACAGACAAACAGTTGATCCAGGCTAGTCCTTCTCCAGCCCAGGGTGGGTTTAAACAGACAAACAGTTGATCCAGGCTAGTCCTTCTCCAGCCCAGGGTGGGTTTAAACAGACAAACAGAAGATCCAGTCTAGTCCTTCTCCAGCCCAGGGTGGGTTTAAACAGACAAACAGTTGATCCAGTCTTTCTCCAGCCCAGGGTGGGTTTAAACAGACAAACAGTTGATCCAGGCTAGTCCTTCTCCAGCCCAGGGTGGGTTTAAACAGACAAACAGTTGATCCAGGCTAGTCCTTCTCCAGCCCAGGGTGGGTTTAAACAGACAAACAGTTGATCCAGTCTAGTCCTTCTCCAGCCCAGGGTGGGTTTAAACAGACAAACAGTTGATCCAGTCTAGTCCTTCTCCAGCCCAGGGTGGGTTTAAACAGACAAACAGTTGATCCAGTCTAGTCCTTCTCCAGCCCAGGGTGGGTTTAAACAGACAAACAGTTGATCCAGGCTAGTCCTTCTCCAGCCCAGGGTGGGTTTAAACAGACAAACAGTTGATCCAGTCTTTCTCCAGCCCAGGGTGGGTTTAAACAGACAAACAGTTGATCCAGTCTAGTCCTTCTCCAGCCCAGGGTGGGTTTAAACAGACAAACAGTTGATCCAGTCTAGTCCTTCTCCAGCCCAGGGTGGGTTTAAACAGACAAACAGTTGATCCAGTCTTTCTCCAGCCCAGGGTGGGTTTAAACAGACAAACAGTTGATCCAGGCTAGTCCTTCTCCAGCCCAGGGTGGGTTTAAACAGACAAACAGTTGATCCAGTCTAGTCCTTCGCCAGCCCAGGGTGGGTTTAAACAGACAAACAGTTGATCCAGGCTAGTCCTTCTCCAGCCCAGGGTGGGTTTAAACAGACAAACAGTTGATCCAGTCTAGTCCTTCGCCAGCCCAGGGTGGGTTTAAACAGACAAACAGTTGATCCAGGCTAGTCCTTCTCCAGCCCAGGGTGGGTTTAAACAGACAAACAGTTGATCCAGTCTAGTCCTTCGCCAGCCCAGGGTGGGTTTAAACAGACAAACAGTTGATCCAGGCTAGTCCTTCTCCAGCCCAGGGTGGGTTTAAACAGACAAACAGTTGATCCAGGCTAGTCCTTCTCCAGCCCAGGGTGGGTTTAAACAGACAAACAGTTGATCCAGTCTAGTCCTTCGCCAGCCCAGGGTGGGTTTAAACAGACAAACAGTTGATCCAGGCTAGTCCTTCTCCAGCCCAGGGTGGGTTTAAACAGACAAACAGTTGATCCAGTCCAGTCCTTCTCCAGCCCAGGGTGGGTTTAAACAGACAAACAGTTGATCCAGTCCTTCTCCAGCCCAGGGTGGGTTTAAACAGACAAACAGTTGATCCAGGCTAGTCCTTCTCCAGCCCAGGGTGGGTTTAAACAGACAAACAGTTGATCCAGTCTAGTCCTTCTCCAGCCCAGGGTGGGTTTAAACAGACAAACAGTTGATCCAGTCTTTCTCCAGCCCAGGGTGGGTTTAAACAGACAAACAGTCAAGCCAGACAGTATTTCAGTCATAACCTTGCGTCTCATGAATAGGTTACATTGTGTATAGCGTTGCAGAGTCGGAGTTTATAAATACCCAATGTCTGGGTTGTCCCAAGGTTCATTTTTAGTATGCATGCAGGGCTATTTTTGACCCGTTTAAATATAATGACCCCATTCCTGCTGGATCATTGTTTTATGAACATGACATTCAATTAGAATGACAGAGATCATTTGGTTATTGCACTGTCACTATTTCTATCCTGGGGTATCCTGGCTCTATCCTGGGGTATCCTGGCTCTATTCTGGGGTATCCTGGCTCTATCCTGGGGTATCCTGGCTCTATCCTGGGGTATCCTGGCTCTATCCTGGGGTATCCTGGCTCTATTCTGGGGTATCCTGGCTCTATCCTGGGGTATCCTGGCTCTATCCTGGGGTATCCTGGCTCTATCCTGGGGTATCCTGGCTCTATCCTGGGCTATCCTGGCTCTATTCTGGGGTATCCTGGCTCTATCCTGGGCTATCCTGGCTCTATCCTGGGGTATCCTGGCTCTATCCTGGGCTATCCTGGCTCTATTCTGGGGTATCCTGGCTCTATCCTGGGCTATCCTGGCTCTATCCTGGGCTATCCTGGCTCTATCCTGGGCGATCCTGGCTCTATCCTGGGCTATCCTGGCTCTATCCTGGCTGTATTGCTATGTCTCATTTAGTTTGGATTTGACAAGGCACATTCTAGATAGAAGTGGTTTTGTAAAACATTTAGCTGAGCACTATTACAGGTCTAGACTCCAGAGTCCATTGAGTCCTGAAAGAATTTAGCATAATAAAGTGGTTTGCTCTGAATAATCTCATCGAAGGTTTGGTATGACAGTTTAAATGCTAAACTGAGTATCTCTCTGCTCTGTGAACTATTAACCTTGCCCAGTTCAGAAGTGCCAGTTTGTAAAGGATCAGGCCCCGTCTATGATGATCACTTTGGAAACTCATTGAAGGCTAGCCTGGTCCCAGAATAATATGTGCTTTAGCCATCTCCTTTAACTTTAGCTGTCCTTACCGAGGACTTGACTAAAACAGATTGAGGACCCAGGCTAACATCAAATACCTTTTTTTTATGCATTAAGTGTTGAATGAGCAACAACAATCAATCACAATGTTCTGTTAAAGAGCCTCCAATAGATGTTGGCTTCCTGTTCTGTTATATAACGTCACAGCTGACCTGCTGTGGTGTGTGTGTTCAGTTTGCAGGCTTCTCCTCCGAGTCTCTGTGTGAGAGGATCATGGATGCCAAGTGCAGTATTCTGGTGACTGCAGGTAAGTGTGGAGACCGGCTAATGCCCAATAAAATGACACCATTCATGCACAACGTGGCAGATGACCAATAAAATTACACCTTGCATGTGGACTTTAGACTGTAGCTAGGCAACATCCTGGTGTGCTGAGTCGTCATCTGTTTTCATCAGAAGTTGTAAAGTAATTACATGTTGGCTTGGGTCTCTCCCTTCCTCTCCCCCCCCCCCCCCCTCTCTCTCTCTCTCTCTCTCTCTCTCTCTCTGTCTCTCTTTCTCTCCCTCCCTCCCTACCTCTTGCTCCAGATGGTGTATACAGAGGGGAGAAATTGATCAACCTGAAGCAGATAGCAGATGAAGCTCTGGAAAAGTGCAAGGAGAAGTAAGTCGTCCTGTTTACAGAGCTATCGTCTATCATCTGATCAATTCTCATCTCTCTCTCTCTCTCTCTCTCTCTCTCTCTCTCTCTCTCTCTCTCTCTCTCTCTCTCTCTCTGTCTCTCTCTCTCTCTCTCTCCTCTCTTATAGCTCATCTCTCTCTCTCTCTCTCTCTCTCTCTCTCTCTCTCTTTATGACTGATTCAGTTGACTGTTTACCTTATCCTCTTATAATGATGACCTAACCTCTGAGATAGGAGCTGTGGCTCACACACACACACACACACACACACACACACACACACACACACACACACACACACACACACACACACACACACACACACAGAGCCAGACCTTAACAGCTGTTAAATGGGCTGTTGAAGAAGAGCGTTGCCTACTTTCCAAGCTGTGGAGTTGCTGGGCAACGCTGAGGGTTCCGAATCTATAGGGAACCCCCATCTGTCTGTTTCCCTTAGCGATCTGTATGTTCTCCGATGTGTGAAACAACATGTATGTCTATCGCAGCCAGGAGACATATGACAGCATATAACCACCATGTCTAGGCTACTCTATGCGCTCTATGTACATGGTCATCATCGCCAGGGAGTGACATTAAAGTTTAAAAAGGCGCTTGACCATCGGGCAAGTCAGGAGTATTTCTTGGTTGCCCACAGATAATGATCACTTGCCAGAACATTTAAATGAGCTATTTACAAGGAGAAGTGCCACATACAGCTTTCACCTACACAAAGGGGATCTGACAGATCAGTAGTGGAAGTCTTTTGTATTTTGTTTCTTATCAGGAAAATAAATCTCAGAGCAGGCTCCACTTGCTCGACTGCTTTTAAATGCTATTTCATTGTCTTTCTTTCACTTGAAACAATGGGGAGGAACCAGAGAGATCAGTTTTAGGCTATTGAAATTCCTAGCAGTTTATTTTATTTTATTTCGTATCACCCGCCCCAACTTCGGAGCAGGTTCAACGTGCGCGACTGGGTTAGGGTTACTGCTCAGTTCACTTGCCCCAGGCAGTAGGGCGACCCTTAATGTCAATCCCTGACTGGTTCACAATTCGTACAACTTTCCTCTTCATCTCTCCACAGAGCATCGGCGACCGTTAGAAGATGTCTAGTGGTTAAGCATTGCGCGCTGAGGATAGAGGGTGGGGATGTTTCCAACAAACTGCAGGTATGTAGATAGGATTCTTTTGTGTGCAAATGAACAACAGTTTGCCGATTATGTTTTTTTTCTTTTCTTGAGCTGCCCAACGAACGTCTCTGGTAAATGATGTGCTGTCCTCTCACCCCCTGTATTTCCTGGTGTATTTCCTGGTGTATTTCCTGGTGTATTTCCTGGCAGTGGCGGCTCCTGAAAAAATTCTCAGGGGGGGCAATTTTTCTGATGATTTAGGTGACCTACACACATTTAAAAAAAGATATGTCCAGCAACAACATGAAGACAGGGGCAGCATATAAGTCAATACTGATATACACATTACTTGCTTCAAAAAGGCCTCATGGTTGAATTGGAAATATGTGCACCTGAGCAAGCAGGAGCTTTTGATAGAGGCTACTGAAAACATTGATGCAAGTTATTGGTAATAAGAAATTTTTATAGACTTCCATATTCTGCCCTCTTGTATAGATTTGTGAAAATGAACAGTGATAGACATTTTGCCTGAAAACAGAATTTGAAAATAATTTCTAGAAAAGGTAAACACAGCTATCTGTATGGCTTTGTAAAAATGAACAACCATATTCTGGCCAATTGTATAGATTTGTAAAAAAATTGTTTACTTTTTTAAAATGAAAAATAACTATTTTAAACAACATCAACTGTGAACTGATTTGGGCGTGTGTGTGTTAAAGAGACAGACAGGGAGGGACAAAGAGAGAGAGAGGCTACATTACTTGTACTGAAACTGTTCTCTTCTCTCTTTCAATGCAGCAAAGCGGTCAATTACTTTCTCATTGAAATCAGGCATGCTGAGGACTAGTTTACTAGTTACTTTTTAGCTTGCTGCATGATCAAATTCAGCTGATGCGCATAGCAATGCACGTAATGGCCTTTCTTGAAATGCTCACGCACCTTTTGCCTTCTCTCGCCTCATCACACTGGCTCCATCGTAAGCTTGCGCAATGAGTTTGACTTTCACGTCGTCGGCAAAAAGACTGTTCAGTCTCTCCAAAAGCACACTGGCGATTGAGACTGAGGTTGATTCCGAGATGGGAAGGAACTCAAAAAAGCGCTCCTGCACTTTGTGGTTGTCTCTTTGATGTGAACTTCTTTCAAAGAGACAATCGAGTTGCACTGAACGCTATAGCCATCTTGATAGTAGTACGTGAATTGATTGATGCTGCTACCCGCTCTTTTCTTAGTTACGTTCATGGTTACGTTACGTATGACGAAAGCGTAAGTGCAAGCCCTCAGAAACCCATAGAGATTGTATTGAAAGCTCTGAAATTTGAAAAAATAGATTTTACATGGGAGTCTATGACAGACTTCTGGGCGATTTTCAACCTGACTGAAATCGCCCCAAAAGAGGGGCCATTTGAAGCACGACTTTAGCCTGATTGGACATTTAGTGGCAGTGTGGCACTGTGGCAGATCAGACGTCTAGATTACAACACTGATAACTACTGTTGCCGTGATATAATTGATTAGAAAAAAAATCCCTTCCTTTTCCCGTTTGGCAGTGCGTCGCCCATATCGCCCTATTGAACACACCGCCCCTGCATGAACGTAACTAAGAAAAGAGCGGGTAGCAGCATCAATCAATTCACGTACTACTATCAAGATGGCTATAGCGTTCAGTGCAACTCGATTGTCTCTTTGAAAGAAGTTCACATCAAAGAGACAACCACAAAGTGCAGGAGCGCTTTTTTGAGTTCCTTCCCATCTCGGAATCAACCTCAGTCTCAATCGCCAGTGTGCTTTTGGAGAGACTGAACGGTCTTTTGCCGACGACGTGAAAGTCAAACTCATTGCGCAAGCTTACGATGGAGCCAGTGTGATGAGGCGAGAGAAGGCAAAAGGTGCGTGAGCATTTCAAGAAAGGCCATTACGTGCATTGCTATGCGCATCAGCTGAATTTGATCATGCAGCAAGCTAAAAAGTAACTAGTAAACTAGTCCTCAGCATGCCTGATTTCAATGAGAAAGTCATTGACCGCTTTGCTGCATTGAAAGAGAGAAGAGAACAGTTTCAGTACAAGTAATGTAGCCTCTCTCTCTCTTTGTCCCTCCCTGTCTGTCTCTTTAACACACACACGCCCAAATCAGTTCACAGTTGATGTTGTTTAAAATAGTTATTTTTCATTTTTTAAAGTAAACAATTTTTTTTTACAAATCTATACAATTGGCCAGAATATGGTTGTTCATTTTTACAAAGCCATACAGATAGCTGTGTTTACCTTTTCTAGAAATTATTTTCAAATTCTGTTTTCAGGCAAAATGTCTATCACTGTTCATTTTCACAAATCTATACAAGAGGGCAGAATATGGAAGTCTATAAAAATTTCTTATTACCAATAACTTGCATCAATGTTTTCAGTAGCCTCTATCAAAAGCTCCTGCTTGCTCAGGTGCACATATTTCCAATTCAACCATGAGGCCTTTTTGAAGCAAGTAATGTGTATATCAGTATTGACTTATATGCTGCCCCTGTCTTCATGTTGTTGCTGGACATATCTTTTTAAATGTGTGTAGGTCACCTAAATCATCAGAAAAATTGCCCCCCCTGAGAATTTTTTCAGGAGCCGCCACTGCGTTCATGGTTACGTTACGTATGACGAAAGCGCGTAAGTGCAAGCCCTCAGAAACCCATAGAGATTGTATTGAAAGCTCTGAAATTTGAAAAAAATAGATTTTACATGGGAGTCTATGACAGACTTCTGGGCGATTTTCAACCTGACTGAAATCGCCCCAAAGGGGGGCATTTGAAGCACGACTTTAGCCTGATTGGACATTTAGTGGCAGTCAGATCAGATTAGAACACTGATAACTACTGTTGCCGTGATATAATTGATTAGAAAAAAAATCCCTTCCTTTTCCCGTTTGGCAGTGCGTCGCCCATATCGCCCTATTGAACACACCGCACCTGCATGAACGTAACTAAGAAAAGAGCGGGTAGCAGCATCAATCAATTCACGTACTACTATCAAGATGGCTATAGCGTTCAGTGCAACTCGATTGTCTCTTTGAAAGAAGTTCACATCAAAGAGACAACCACAAAGTGCAGGAGCGCTTTTTTGAGTTCCTTCCCATCTCGGAATCAACCTCAGTCTCAATCGCCAGTGTGCTTTTGGAGAGACTGAACGGTCTTTTTGCCGACGACGTGAAAGTCAAACTCATTGCGCAAGCTTACGATGGAGCCAGTGTGATGAGGCGAGAGAAGGCAAAAGGTGCGTGAGCATTTCAAGAAAGGCCATTACGTGCATTGCTATGCGCATCAGCTGAATTTGATCATGCAGCAAGCTAAAAAAGTAACTAGTAAACTAGTCCTCAGCATGCCTGATTTCAATGAGAAAGTAATTGACCGCTTTGCTGCATTGAAAGAGAGAAGAGAACAGTTTCAGTACAAGTAATGTAGCCTCTCTCTCTCTTTGTCCCTCCCTGTCTGTCTCTTTAACACACACACGCCCAAATCAGTTCACAGTTGATGTTGTTTAAAATAGTTATTTTTCATTTTTTTTAAAGTAAACAATTTTTTTTACAAATCTATACAATTGGCCAGAATATGGTTGTTCATATTTACAAAGCCATACAGATAGCTGTGTTTACCTTTTCTATAAATTATTTTCAAATTCTGTTTTCAGGCAAAATGTCTATCACTGTTCATTTTCACAAATCTATACAAGAGGGCAGAATATGGAAGTCTATAAAAATTTCTTATTACCAATAACTTGCATCAATGTTTTCAGTAGCCTCTATCAAAAGCTCCTGCTTGCTCAGGTGCACATATTTCCAATTCAACCATGAGGCCTTTTAAAGCAAGTAATGTGTATATCAGTATTGACTTATATGCTGCCCCTGTCTTCATGTTGTTGCTGGACATATCTTTTTTTAAATGTGTGTAGGTCACCTAAATCATCAGAAAAATTGCCCCCCCTGAGAATTTTTTCAGGAGCCGCCACTGCGTTCATGGTTACGTTACGTATGACGAAAGCGCGTAAGTGCAAGCCCTCAGAAACCCATAGAGATTGTATTGAAAGCTCTGAAATTTGAAAAAAATAGATTTTACATGGGAGTCTATGACAGACTTCTGGGCGATTTTCAACCTGACTGAAATCGCCCCAAAAGGGGGGGGCATTTGAAGCACGACTTTAGCCTGATTGGACATTTAGTGGCAGTGTGGCACCAGATCAGACGTCTAGATTACAACACTGATAACTACTGTTGCCGTGATATAATTGATTAGAAAAAAAATCCCTTCCTTTTCCCGTTTGGCAGTGCGTCGCCCATATCGCCCTATTGAACACACCGCCCCTGTTTCCTGGTGTATTTCTACTGTATTCGGACTGTGTTGTTGTTTTTTTTGCGGTATTTACTGGTGTATTTCTACTGTATTCTGACTGTGTTGTTGTATTTCTGCTGTATTTCCTGGTGTATTTCTACTGTATTCTGACTGTGTTGTGTTTCTGCTGTATTTCCTGGTGTATTCCTACTGTATTCTGACTGTGTTGTTGTATTTCTGCTGTATTTACTGGTGTATTTCTACTGTATTCTGACTGTGTTGTTGTATTTCTGCTGTATTTCCTGGTGTATTTCTACTGTATTCCTGACTGTGTTGTGTTTCTGCTGTATTTCCTGGTGTATTTCTACTGTATTATGACTAAGTTGTGTTTCTGCTGTATTTCCTGCTGTATTTCTACTGTATTCGGACTAAGTTGTATTTCTGCTGTATTTCCTGGTGTATTTCTACAGTATTCTGACTAAGTTGTATTTCTGCTGTATTTCCTGGTGTATTTCTACTGTATTCTGACTAAGTTGTATTTCTGCTGTATTTCCTGGTGTATTTCTACTGTATTCGGACTAAGTTGAGTTTCTGCTGTATTTCCTGGTGTATTCCTACTGTATTCGGACTAAGTTGAGTTTCTGCTGTATTTCCTGGTGTATTCCTACTGTATTCTAACTGTATTGTTGTTTTGTTGCTGTATTTACTGGTGTATTTCTACTGTATCTGGACTAAGTTGTGTTTCTGCTGTATTTCCTGGTGTATTTCTACTGTATTCTGACTGTGTTGTTTTTTTGCTGTATTTCCTGGTGTATTTCTACTGTATTCTGACTAAGTTGTGTTTCTGCTGTATTTCCTGGTGTATTTCTACTGTATTCTGACTAAGTTGTATTTCTGCTGTATTTCCTGGTGTATTTCTACTGTATTCTGACTAAGTTGTGTTTCTGCTGTATTTCCTGGTGTATTTCTACAGTATTCTGACTAAGTTGTATTTCTGCTGTATTTCCTGGTGTATTTCTACAGTATTCTGACTAAGTTGTATTTCTGCTGTATTTCCTGGTGTATTTCTACAGTATTCGGACTAAGTTGTATTTCTGCTGTATTTCCTGGTGTATTTCTACTGTATTCGGACTAAGTTGTATTTCTGCTGTATTTCCTGGTGTATTTCTACTGTATTCTGACTGTGTTGTTTTTTTTGCTGTATTTCCTGGTGTATTCCTACTGTATTCTGACTGTGTTGTTGTTTTTTTGCTGTATTTACTGGTGTATTTCTACTGTATTCGGACTAAGTTGTGTTTCTGCTGTATTTCCTGGTGTATTTCTACTGTATTCTGACTGTGTTGTTTTTTTGCTGTATATCCTGGTGTATTTCTACAGTATTCTGACTAAGTTGTATTTCTGCTGTATTTCCTGGTGTATTTCTACTGTATTCGGACTAAGTTGTATTTCTGCTGTATTTCCTGGTGTATTTCTACTGTATTCTGACTAAGTTGTGTTTCTGCTGTATTTCCTGGTGTATTTCTACAGTATTCGGACTAAGTTGTATTTCTGCTGTATTTCCTGGTGTATTTCTACTGTATTCTGACTAAGTTGTGTTTCTGCTGTATTTCCTGGTGTATTTCTACTGTATTCTGACTAAGTTGTGTTTCTGCTGTATTTCCTGGTGTATTTCTACTGTATTCTGACTAAGTTGTGTTTCTGCTGTATTTCCTGGTGTATTTCTACTGTATTCGGACTAAATTGTATTTCTGCCGTATTTCCTGGTGTATTTCTACAGTATTCTGACTAAGTTGTGTTTCTGCTGTATTTCCTGGTGTATTTCTACTGTATTCTGACTAAGTTGTGTTTCTGCTGTATTTCCTGGTGTACTTCTACTGTATTCTGACTAAGTTGTGTTTCTGCTGTATTTCCTGGTGTATTTCTACAGTATTCTGACTAAGTTGTATTTCTGCTGTATTTCCTGGTGTACTTCTACTGTATTCGGACTAAGTTGTATTCCTGCTGTATTTCCTGGTGTATTTCTACTGTATTCTGACTAAGTTGTGTTTCTGCTGTATTTCCTGGTGTATTTCTACTGTATTCTGACTAAGTTGTGTTTCTGCTGTATTTCCTGGTGTATTTCTACTGTATTCTGACTAAGTTGTATTTCTGCTATATTTCCTGGTGTATTTCTACTGTATTCTGACTAAGTTGTGTTTCTGCTGTAATTTCCTGGTGTATTTCTACAGTATTCTGACTAAATTGTATTTCTGCTGTATTTCCTGGTGTATTTCTACAGTATTCGGACTAAGTTGTATTTCTGCTGTATTTCCTGGTGTATTTCTACTGTATTCGGACTAAATTGTATTTCTGCTGTATTTCCTGGTGTATTTCTACAGTATTCTGACTAAGTTGTATTTCTGCTGTATTTCCTGGTGTATTTCTACAGTATTCTGACTAAGTTGTATTTCTGCTGTATTTCCTGGTGTATTTCTACAGTATTCGGACTAAGTTGTATTTCTGCTGTATTTCCTGGTGTACTTCTACTGTATTCGGACTAAGTTGTATTCCTGCTGTATTTCCTGGTGTATTTCTACTGTATTCTGACCTAAGTTGTGTTTCTGCTGTATTTCCTGGTGTATTTCTACTGTATTCTGACTCAGGTTGTGTTTCTGCTGATTTCCTGGTGTATTTCTACTGTATTCTGACTAAGTTGTGTTTCTGCTGTATTTCCTGGTGTATTTCTACTGTATTCTGACTAGTTGTGTTTCTGCTGTATTTCCTGGTGTATTTCTACTGTATTCTGACTAATTTGTGTTTCTGCTGTATTTCCTGGTGTATTTCTACTGTATTCTGACTAAGTTGTATTTCTGCTGTATTTCCTGGTGTATTTCTACAGTATTCTGACTAAGTTGTATTTCTGCTGTATTTCCTGGTGTATTTCTACTGTATTCTGACTAAGTTGTGTTTCTGCTGTATTTCCTGGTGTATTTCTACTGTATTCTGACTAAGTTGTGTTTCTGCTGTATTTCCTGGTGTATTTCTACTGTATTCTGACTAAGTTGTGTTTCTGCTGTATTTCCTGGTGAATTTCTACTGTATTCTGACTAAGTTGTGTTTCTGCTGTATTTCCTGGTGTATTTCTACTGTATTCTGACCAAGTTGTGTTTCTGCTGTATTTCCCTGGTGTATTTCTACTGTATTCGGACTAAGTTGTGTTTCTGCTGTATTTCCTGGTGTATTTCTACTGTATTCGGACTAAGTTGTGTTTCTGCTGTATTTCCTGGTGTATTTCTACAGTATTCTGACTAAGTTGTGTTTCTGCTGTATTTCCTGGTGAATTTCTACTGTATTCGGACTAAGTTGTGTTTCTGCTGTATTTCCTGGTGTATTTCTACTGTATTCGGACTAAGTTGTGTTTCTGCTGTATTTCCTGGTGTATTTCTACAGTATTCTGACTAAGTTGTGTTTCTGCTGTATTTCCTGGTGTATTTCTACAGTATTCTGACTAAGTTGTATTTCTGCTGTATTTCCTGGTGTATTTCTACTGTATTCGGACTAAGTTGTATTCCTGCTGTATTTACTGGTGTATTTCTACTGTATTCTGACCAAGTTGTGTTTCTGCTGTATTTCCTGGTGTATTTCTACCGTATTCTGACTAATTTGTGTTTCTGCTGTATTTCCTGGTGTATTTCTACTGTATTCTGACTAAGTTGTATTTCTGCTGTATTTCCTGGTGTATTTCTACAGTATTCTGACCAAGTTGTATTTCTGCTGTATTTCCTGGTGTATTTCTACTGTATTCTGACCTAAGTTGTGTTTCGCTGTATTTCCTGGTGTATTTCTACTGTATTCTGACTAAGTTGTGTTTCTGCTGTATTTCCTGGTGTATTTCTACTGTATTCTGACTAGTTGTGTTTCTGCTGTATTTCCTGGTGAATTTCTACTGTATTCTGACTAAGTTGTGTTTCTGCTGTATTTCCTGGTGTATTTCTACAGTATTCTGACTAAGTTGTATTTCTGCTGTATTTCCTGGTGTATTTCTACTGTATTCGGACTAAGTTGTATTCCTGCTGTATTTACTGGTGTATTTCTACTGTATTCTGACCTAAGTTGTGTTTCTGCTGTATTTCCTGGTGTATTTCTACTGTATTCTGACTAGTTGTGTTTCTGCTGTATTTCCTGGTGTCCAGACCCCGTGGGATGCTGTATATGATGTGTGTTGGGAGGAGGTGATGGGACAGGTCTCTGAGCAGTGTGAACCTGAGTGGCTGGATGCAGAGGATCCTCTCTTTATACTGTACACCAGCGGATCTACTGGCAAACCAAAGGTAGGACACACATATAGTTGCATAAACACAAACACACACACAACCTTTGACCCCAAACACACACAGTGTCACAAACACAAGCATACAAGCACATACACAATCATACAGACGTGACGACCTGACCACAGTGCAGTTTGGGAGTACCTATTGTTGACTGTGTGTGTGCTCCTAAGTGTGTTCCTGTGTGTACATGCGTGCTGCATGTGTGTTAACCCTGTATCTGCCTTCCCTACAGGGTGTGTGTTAACCCTGTATCTGCCTTCCCTACAGGGTGTGTGTTAACCCTGTATCTGCCTTCCCTGCAGGGTGTGTGTTAACCCTGTATCTGCCTTCCCTGCAGGGTGTGTGTTAACCCTGTATCTGCCTTCCCTACAGGGGTGTGTGTTAACCCTGTATCTGCCTTCCCAATAGGGTGTGTGTTAACCCTGTATCTGCCTTCCCTACAGGGTGTGTGTTAACCCTGTATCTGCCTTCCCTGCAGGGTGTGTGTTAACCCTGTATCTGCCTTCCTGCAGGGTGTGTGTTAACCCTGTATCTGCCTTCCCTACAGGGTGTGTGTTAACCCTGTATCTGCCTTCCCTGCAGGGTGTGTGTTAACCCCTGTATCTGCCTTCCCCTACAGGGTGTGTGTTAACCCTGTATCTGCCTTCCCTACAGGGTGTGTGTTAACCCTGTATCTGCCTTCCCTACAGGGTGTGTGTTAACCCCTGTATCTGCCTTCCCTACAGGGTGTGTGTTAACCCTGTATCTGCCTTCCCTACAGGGTGTGTGTTAACCCTGTATCTGCCTTCCCTGCAGGGTGTGTGTTAACCCTGTATCTGCCTTCCCTACAGGGTGTGTGTTAACCCTGTATCTGCCTTCCTACAGGGTGTGTGTTAACCCTGTATCTGCCTTCCCAATAGGGTGTGTGTTAACCCTGTATCTGCCTTCCCTACAGGGTGTGTGTTAACCCTGTATCTGCCTTCCCTGCAGGGTGTCCTCCACACGGTGGCAGGCTACCTGCTCTATACCTCTCGACCTTCAAGTACGTGTTTGACCACCAGCCAGACGATGTGTACTGGTGTACCGCTGATATAGGATGGATCACTGGACACTCCTACATCACCTATGGACCCCTGGCCAACGGGGCTACCAGCGTACTGGTCAGTAGAACTGGTATAGAACTGGTATAGAACTGGTCAGTAGAACTGGTATAGAACTGGTATAGAACTGGTCAGTAGAACTGGTATAGAACTGGTCAGTAGAACTGGTATAGAACTGGTCAGTAGAACTGGTATAGAACTGGTATAGAACTGGTCAGTAGAACTGGTATAGAACTGGTATAGAACTGGCATAGAACTGGTATAGAGCTGGCATAGAACTGGTATAGAACTGGTATATAACTGGTGTAGAACTGGTATAGAACTGGTCAGTAGAACTGGTATAGAACTGCTCAGTAGAACTGGTATAGAACTGGTATAGAACTGGTCAGTAGAACTGGTATAGAACTGGTCAGTAGAACTGGTATAGAACTGGTCAGTAGAACTGGTATAGAACTGGTCAGTAGAACTGGTATAGAACTGGTATAGAACTGGTCAGTAGAACTGGTATAGCACTGGTATAGAACTGGTATAGAACTGGTCAGTAGAACTGGTATAGAACTGGTATAGAACTGGTATAGAACTGGTCAGTAGAACTGGTATAGAACTGGTATAGAACTGGTATAGAACTGGTCAGTAGAACTGGTATAGAACTGGTATAGAACTGGTATAGAACTGGTCAGTAGAACTGGTATAGAACTGGTATAGAACTGTTATAGAACTGGTATAGAACTGGTCAGTAGAACTGGTATAGAACTGGTATAGAACTGGTATAGAACTGGTCAGTAGAACTGGTATAGAACTGGTATAGAACTGGTATAGAACTGGTATAGAACTGGTATAGAACTGGTCAGTGAACTGGTATAGAACTGGTATAGAACTGGTATAGAACTGGTCAGTAGAACTGGTATAAAACTGGTATAGAACTGGTCAGTAGAACTGGTATAGAACTGGTATAGAACTGGTATAGAACTGGTATAGAACTGGTCAGTAGAACTGGTATAGAACTGGTATAGAACTGGTATAGAACTGGTCAGTAGAACTGGTATAGAACTGGTATAGAACTGGTATAGAACTGGTATAGAACTGGTATAGAACTGGTCAGTAGAACTGGTATAGAACTGGTATAGAACTGGTATAGAACTGGTCAGTAGAACTGGTATAGAACTGGTATAGAACTGGTATAGAACTGGTATAGAACTGGTCAGTAGAACTGCTATACAATTTGCTGCAGTTGGTATTCTTTATCTAAGTTGTGTCCCAAATGGCACCCTGTTCCCTATATAGTGCACTACTTTTGACCAGGGTCCATAGGGATCTGTTCAAAGTAGTGCACCATGTATGGAATAGGGTGCCATTTGGGACGCAGGTCTAGTCTCACCTGTTCATGTTAAGAAGTAACAGATTAAGAGATCTAGTCTGGCTGGCAAGATTTATATCTGTCTGCAGTTCTGCACTTCGTTGTCAAATTTAATCATGTTAAAATCCATCTGATTACTGTGTTCTCCAGTTTGAGGGTATTCCAGTCCACCCTCACGTGGGGCGTTTCTGGGAGGTGATTGAGAAGTACAGAGTGACCAAGTTCTACACAGCTCCCACAGCCATACGCCTTCTCATGAAGTACGGGAAAGAGCCAGTACAAAAGTAAGACACACACGCACGCGCGCTCACACATGAATGCACGCACGCATCTGCATGCTATGTCTTCTCAGAGTGGGCGAGTTCATTTTGCACTGCCCAGACGGTGCGCAGGGTGGGTGGTTATTTCACTTTACAAACAGTGGAATGGTCTAAAATGTGCAAACTCTGCCAACTGTTAGAAGATCAGCACTGATCTGAACCATAGTACTGTGGCAGTAATAATGCTATAATGAAGCTGTAATGAAGCTGTAATAAAGTTGTTAAAACGCTGCAATAAAGCAGTACTAAAGCTGGGATAAAGCAGTAATAATGCCATAATAAAGATGTAATAAAGCTGTAATAAATCTCTAATAAAGGAGTAGTAATAAAGTTGTAATAAAGCTGTAATAAAGCACAAATAAAGCAGCTGTAATGAAGCCGTAATAAAGCAGTAATAAAACCGTAATGAAGCTGCAATCAAGTAATAATAAAGCGGCTGTTACAAAGCAGTAATAAAGCTCTACTAAAGCACTAGTAAAGCTGTAATTAAGATGTAATAAACAGCATTAATAAAGCAGTAATAAACCAGTAATAAAAATGTAATTAGGCAGTAATAAAGCAGTAGTAAAGCAGCTATAAAGCAACAATAATAAAGCAGCTGTAATATAGCAGTAATAAAGTAATAATAAAGCACTTATGAAGCAGTAATAAAGCTGTAATAGATCAGTATAAAGCTGTAATAGATCAGTATAAAGCTGTAATAGATCAGTATAAAAGCTGTAATAGATCAGTATAAAGCAGATCAATAGATCAGTATAAAGCTGTAATAGATCAGTATAAAGCTGTAATAGATCAGTATAAAGCTGTAATAGATCAGTATAAAGCTGGAATAGATCAGTATAAAGCTGCAATAGATCAGGATAAAGCTGCAATAGATCAGTATAAAGCTGTAATAGATCAGTATAAAGCTGCAATAGATCAGTATAAAGCTGCAATAGATCAGTATAAAGCTGTAATAGATCAGTATAAAGCTGTAATAGATCAGTATAAAGCTGTAATAGATCAGGATAAAGCTGCAATAGATCAGTATAAAGCTGCAATAGATCAGTATAAAGCTGTAATAGATCAGTATAAAGCTGTAATAGATCAGTATAAAGCTGCAATAGATCAGTATAAAGCTGCAATAGATCAGTATAAAGCTGTAATAGATCAGTATAAAGCTGTAATAGATCAGTATAAAGCTGTAATAGATCAGTATAAAGCTGTAATAGATCAGTATAAAGCTGCAATAGATCAGTATAAAGCTGCAATAGATCAGTATAATGCTGTAATAGATCAGTATAAAGCTGTAATAGATCAGTATAAAGCTGTAATAGATCAGGATAAAGCTGCAATAGATCAGTATAAAGCTGCAATATATCAGTATAAAGCTGTAATAGATCAGTATAAAGCTGTAATAGATCAGTATAAAGCTGTAATGGATCAGTATAAAGCTGTAATAGATCAGTATAAAGCTGTAATAGATCAGTATAAAGCTGTAATGGATCAGTATAAAGCTGTAATAGATCAGTATAAAGCTGTAATAGATCAGGATAAAGCTGTAATAGATCAGTATAAAGCTGTAATAGATCAGTATAAAGCTGCAATAGATCAGTATAAAGCTGCAATAGATCAGTATAAAGCTGTAATAGATCAGTATAAAGCTGTAATAGATCAGTATAAAGCTGTAATAGATCAGGATAAAGCTGCAATAGATCAGTATAAAGCTGCAATATATCAGTATAAAGCTGTAATAGATCAGTATAAAGCTGTAATAGATCAGTATAAAGCTGTAATGGATCAGTATAAAGCTGTAATAGATCAGTATAAAGCTGTAATAGATCAGTATAAAGCTGTAATAGATCAGTATAAAGCTGTAATAGATCAGTATAAAGCTGTAATGGATCAGTATAAAACTGTAATAGATCAGTATAAAGCTGTAATAGATCAGTATAAAGCTGTAGTAGATCAATATAAAGCTGCAGTAGATCAGTATAAAGCTGTAATAGATCAATATAAAGCTGTAATAGATCAATATAAAGCTGTAATAGATCAGTATAAAGCTGTCAATAGATCAGTATAAAGCTGTAATAGATCAGTATAAAGCTGCAATAGATCAGTATAACGCTGTAATAGATCAGTATAAAGCTGCAATAGATCAGTATAAAGCTGTAATAGATCAGTATAAAGCTGTAATAGATCAGTATAAAGCTGTAATAGATCAGTATAAAGCTGCAATAGATCAGTATAAAGCTGCAATAGATCAGTATAAAGCTGCAATAGATCAGTATAAAGCTGTCAATAGATCAGGATAAAGCTGTAATAGATCAGTATAAAGCTGCAATAGATCAGTATAAAGCTGTAATAGATCAGTATAAAGCTGTAACAGATCGGTATAAAGCTGCAATAGATCGGTATAAAGCTGTAATAGATCGGTATAAAGCTGTAATAGATCAGTATAAAGCTGTAATAGATCAGTATAAAGCTGTAATAGATCAGTATAAAGCTGTAATAGATCAGTATACAGCTGTAATAGATCAGTATAAAGCTGTAATAGATCAGTGTAAAGCTGTAATAGATCAGTATAAAGCTGCAATAGATCAGTATAAAGCTGCAATAGATCAGTATAAAGCTGCAATAGATCAGTATAAAGCTGCAATAGATCAGTATAAAGCTGTAATAGATCAGTGTAAAGCTGTAATAGATCAGTATAAAGCTGCAATAGATCAGTATAAAGCTGCAATAGATCAGTATAAAGCTGCAATAGATCAGTATAAAGCTGTAATAGATCAGTATAAAGCTGTAATAGATCAGTATAAAAGCTGTAATAGATCAGTATAAAGCTGTAATAGATCAGTATAAAGCTGTAATAGATCAGTATACAGCTGTAATAGATCAGTATAAAGCTGTAATAGATCAGCATAAAGCTGTAATAGATCAGTATAAAGCTGTAATAGATCAGTATAAAGCTGTAATAGATCAGTATACAGCTGTAATAGATCAGTATACAGCTGTAATAGATCAGTATAAAGCTGTAATAGATCAGTATACAGCTGTAATAGATCAGTATAAAGCTGTAATAGATCAGTATAAAGCTGTAATAGATCAGTATAAAGCTGTAATAGATCAGTATAAAGCTGTAATAGATCAGTATAAAGCTGTAATAGATCAGTATAAAGCTGTAATAGATCGGTATAAAGCTGCAATAGATCGGTATAAAGCTGTAATAGATCGGTATAAAGCTGTAATAGATCAGTATAAAGCTGTACTAGATCAGTATAAAGCTGCAATAGATCAGTATAAAGCTGCAATAGATCAGTATAAAGCTGTAATAGATCAGTATAAAGCTGTAATAGATCAGTATAAAGCAGCAATAGATCAGTATAAAGCTGTAATAGATCAGTATAAAGCTGTAATAGATCAGTATAAAGCTGTAATAGATCAGTATAAAGCTGTAATAGATCAGTATAAAGCTGCAATAGATCAGTATAAAGCTGCAATAGATCAGTATAAAGCTGTAATAGATCAGTATAAAGCTGTAATAGATCAGTATAAAGCTGTAATAGATCAGTAAAAAGCTGTAATAGATCAGTAAAAAGCTGTAATAGATCAGTAAAAAGCTGTAATAGATCAGTATAAAGCTGTAATAGATCAGTATAAAGCTGTAATAGATCAGGATAAAGCTGTAATAGATCAGTAAAAAGCTGTAATAGATCAGTATAAAGCTGTAATAGATCAGTATAAAGCTGTAATAGATCAGTATAAAGCTGTAGTAGATCAGTATAAAGCTGTAATAGATCAGTATAAAGCTGTAATAGATCAGTATAAAGCTGTAATAGATCAGTATAAAGCTGTAATAGATCAGTGTAAAGCTGTAATAGATCAGTATAAAGCTGTAATAGATCAGTATAAAGCTGTAATAGATCAGTATAAAGCTGTAATAGATCAGTATAAAGCTGTAATAGATCAGTATAAAGCTGTAATATATCAGTATACAGCTGTAATAGATCAGTATAAAGCTGTAATAGATCAGTGTAAAGCTGTAATAGATCAGTATAAAGCTGTAATAGATCAGTGTAAAGCTGTAATAGATCAGTATAAAGCTGTAATAGATCAGGATAAAGCTGTAATAGATCAGTATAAAGCTGTAATAGATCAGTATAAAGCTGCAATAGATCAGTATAAAGCTGCAATAGATCAGTATAAAGCTGTAATAGATCAGTATAAAGCTGTAATAGATCAGTATAAAGCTGCAATAGATCAGTATAAAGCTGTAATAGATCAGTATAAAGCTGCAATAGATCAGTATAAAGCTGTAATAGATCAGTATAAAGCTGTAACAGATCAGTATAAAGCTGTAATAGATCAGTATACAGCTGTAATAGATCAGTATAAAGCTGTAATAGATCAGGATAAAGCTGCAATAGATCAGTATAAAGCTGTAATAGATCAGTATAAAGCTGTAATAGATCAGTATAAAGCTGTAATGGATCAGTATAAAGCTGTAATAGATCAGTATAAAGCTGTAATAGATCAGTGTAAAGCTGTAATAGATCAGTATAAAGCTGTAATAGATCAGTATAAAGCTGTAATAGATCAGTATAAAGCTGTAATAGATCAGTATAAAGCTGTAATAGATCAGTATAAAGCTGTAATAGATCGGTATAAAGCTGCAATAGATCGGTATAAAGCTGTAATAGATCGGTATAAAGCTGTAATAGATCGGTATAAAGCTGTAATAGATCAGTATAAAGCTGCAATAGATCAGTATAAAGCTGCAATAGATCAGTATAAAGCTGTAATAGATCAGTATAAAGCTGTAATAGATCAGTATAAAGCAGCAATAGATCAGTATAAAGCTGTAATAGATCAGTATAAAGCTGTAATAGATCAGTATAAAGCTGTAATAGATCAGTATAAAGCTGTAATAGATCAGTATAAAGCTGCAATAGATCAGTATAAAGCTGCAATAGATCAGTATAAAGCTGTAATAGATCAGTATAAAGCTGTAATAGATCAGTATAAAGCTGTAATAGATCAGTAAAAAGCTGTAATAGATCAGTAAAAAGCTGTAATAGATCAGTAAAAAGCTGTAATAGATCAGTATAAAGCTGTAATAGATCAGTATAAAGCTGTAATAGATCAGTATAAAGCTGTAATAGATCAGTATAAAGCTGTAATAGATCAGTATAAAGCTGTAATAGATCAGTATAAAGCTGTAATAGATCAGTATAAAGCTGTAATAGATCAGTATAAAGCTGTAATAGATCAGTATAAAGCTGTAATAGATCAGTATAAAGCTGTAATAGATCAGTATAAAGCTGTAATAGATCAGTATAAAGCTGTAATAGATCAGTATAAAGCTGTAATAGATCAGTATAAAGCTGTAATAGATCAGTATAAAGCTGTAATAGATCAGTATAAAGCTGTAATAGATCAGTATAAAGCTGTAATAGATCAGTATAAAGCTGTAATAGATCAGTATAAAGCTGTAATAGATCAGTATAAAGCTGTAATAGATCAGTATAAAGCTGTAATAGATCAGTATAAAGCTGTAATAGATCAGTATAAAGCTGTAATAGATCAGTATAAAGCTGTAATAGATCAGTATAAAGCTGTAATAGATCAGTATAAAGCTGTAATAGATCAGTATAAAGCTGTAATAGATCAGTATAAAGCTGTAATAGATCAGTATAAAGCTGTAATAGATCAGTATAAAGCTGTACAGATCAGTATAAAGCTGCAATAGATCAGTATCCAATATAAAGCTGTAATAGATCAGTATAAAGCTGCAATAGATCAGTATAAAGCTGCAATAGATCAGTATAAAGCTGTAATAGATCAGTATAAAGCTGTAATAGATCAGTATAAAGCTGCAATAGATCAGTATAAAGCTGTAATAGATCAGTATAAAGCTGTAATAGATCAGTATAAAGCTGTAATAGATCAGTATAAAGCTGCAATAGATCAGTATAAAGCTGTAATAGATCAGTATAAAGCTGTAATAGATCAGTATAAAGCTGTAATAGATCAGTAAAAAGCTGTAATAGATCAGTAAAAAGCTGTAATAGATCAGTATAAAAGCTGTAATAGATCAGTATAAAGCTGTAGCAGTGCAACTAGATCAGTATAAAGCTGCAATAGATCAGTATAAAGCTGTAATAGATCAGTATAAAGCTGTAATAGATCAGTATAAAGCTGTAATAGATCAGTATAAAGCTGTAATAGATCAGTATAAAGCTGTAATAGATCAGTATAAAGCTGTAATAGATCAGTATAAAGCTGTAATAGATCAGTATAAAGCTGTAATAGATCAGTATAAAGCTGTAATAGATCAGTATAAAGCTGTAATAGATCGGTATAAAGCTGCAATAGATCGGTATAAAGCTGTAATAGATCGGTATAAAGCTGTAATAGATCAGTATAAAGCTGTAATAGATCAGTATAAAGCTGCAATAGATCAGTATAAAGCTGCAATAGATCAGTATAAAGCTGTAATAGATCAGTATAAAGCTGTAATAGATCAGTATAAAGCAGCAATAGATCAGTATAAAGCTGTAATAGATCAGTATAAAGCTGTAATAGATCAGTATAAAGCTGTAATAGATCAGTATAAAGCTGCAATAGATCAGTATAAAGCTGCAATAGATCAGTATAAAGCTGTAATAGATCAGTATAAAGCTGTAATAGATCAGTATAAAGCTGTAATAGATCAGTAAAAAGCTGTAATAGATCAGTAAAAAGCTGTAATAGATCAGTAAAAAGCTGTAATAGATCAGTATAAAGCTGTAATAGATCAGTATAAAGCTGTAATAGATCAGGATAAAGCTGTAATAGATCAGTAAAAAGCTGTAATAGATCAGTATAAAGCTGTAATAGATCAGTATAAAGCTGTAATAGATCAGTATAAAGCTGTAATAGATCAGTATAAAGCTGTAGTAGATCAGTATAAAGCTGTAATAGATCAGTATAAAGCTGTAATAGATCAGTATAAAGCTGTAATAGATCAGTATAAAGCTGTAATAGATCAGTGTAAAGCTGTAATAGATCAGTATAAAGCTGTAATAGATCAGTATAAAGCTGTAATAGATCAGTATAAAGCTGTAATAGATCAGTATAAAGCTGTAATAGATCAGTATAAAGCTGTAATAGATCAGTATACAGCTGTAATAGATCAGTATAAAGCTGTAATAGATCAGTGTAAAGCTGTAATAGATCAGTATAAAGCTGTAATAGATCAGTGTAAAGCTGTAATAGATCAGTATAAAGCTGTAATAGATCAGGATAAAGCTGTAATAGATCAGTATAAAGCTGTAATAGATCAGTATACAGCTGTAATAGATCAGTATAAAGCTGTAATAGATCAGTATAAAGCTGTAATAGATCAGTATAAAGCTGTAATAGATCAGTATAAAGCTGTAATAGATCAGTATAAAGCTGTAATAGATCAGTATAAAGCTGCAATAGATCGGTATAAAGCTGCAATAGATCGGTATAAAGCTGTAATAGATCAGTATAAAGCTGTAATAGATCAGTATAAAGCTGTAATAGATCAGTATAAAGCTGCAATAGATCAGTATAAAGCTGCAATAGATCAGTATAAAGCTGTAATAGATCAGTATAAAGCTGTAATAGATCAGTATAAAGCAGCAATAGATCAGTATAAAGCTGTAATAGATCAGTATAAAGCTGTAATAGATCAGTATAAAGCTGTAATAGATCAGTATAAAGCTGTAATAGATCAGTATAAAGCTGCAATAGATCAGTATAAAGCTGCAATAGATCAGTATAAAGCTGTAATAGATCAGTATAAAGCTGTAATAGATCAGTGTAAAGCTGTAATAGATCAGTATAAAGCTGTAATAGATCAGGATAAAGCTGTAATAGATCAGTATAAAGCTGTAATAGATCAGTATACAGCTGTAATAGATCAGTATAAAGCTGTAATAGATCAGTATAAAGCTGTAATAGATCAGTATAAAGCTGTAATAGATCAGTATAAAGCTGTAATAGATCAGTATAAAGCTGTAATAGATCAGTATAAAGCTGCAATAGATCGGTATAAAGCTGCAATAGATCGGTATAAAGCTGTAATAGATCAGTATAAAGCTGTAATAGATCAGTATAAAGCTGTAATAGATCAGTATAAAGCTGCAATAGATCAGTATAAAGCTGCAATAGATCAGTATAAAGCTGTAATAGATCAGTATAAAGCTGTAATAGATCAGTATAAAGCAGCAATAGATCAGTATAAAGCTGTAATAGATCAGTATAAAGCTGTAATAGATCAGTATAAAGCTGTAATAGATCAGTATAAAGCTGTAATAGATCAGTATAAAGCTGCAATAGATCAGTATAAAGCTGCAATAGATCAGTATAAAGCTGTAATAGATCAGTATAAAGCTGTAATAGATCAGTATAAAGCTATAATAGATCAGTAAAAAGCTGTAATAGATCAGTAAAAAGCTGTAATAGATCAGTATAAAAGCTGTAATAGATCAGTATAAAGCTGTAATAGATCAGTATAAAGCTGTAATAGATCAGTATAAAGCTGTAATAGATCAGTATAAAGCTGTAATAGATCAGTATAAAGCTGTAATAGATCAGTATAAAGCTGTAATAGATCAGTATAAAGCTGTAGTAGATCAGTATAAAGCTGTAGTAGATCAGTATAAAGCTGTAATAGATCAGTATAAAGCTGTAATAGATCAGTATAAAGCTGTAATAGATCAGTGTAAAGCTGTAATAGATCAGTATAAAGCTGTAATAGATCAGTATAAAGCTGTAATAGATCAGTATAAAGCTGTAATAGATCAGTATAAAGCTGTAATAGATCAGTATACAGCTGTAATAGATCAGTATAAAGCTGTAATAGATCAGTGTAAAGCTGTAATAGATCAGTATAAAGCTGTAATAGATCAGTGTAAAGCTGTAATAGATCAGTATAAAGCTGTAATAGATCAGGATAAAGCTGTAATAGATCAGTATAAAGCTGTAATAGATCAGTATAAAGCTGCAATAGATCAGTATAAAGCTGCAATAGATCAGTATAAAGCTGTAATAGATCAGTATAAAGCTGTAATAGATCAGTATAAAGCTGCAATAGATCAGTATAAAGCTGTAATAGATCAGTATAAAGCTGCAATAGATCAGTATAAAGCTGTAATAGATCAGTATAAAGCTGTAATAGATCAGTATAAAGCTGTAATAGATCAGTATACAGCTGTAATAGATCAGTATAAAGCTGTAATAGATCAGGATAAAGCTGCAATAGATCAGTATAAAGCTGTAATAGATCAGTATAAAGCTGTAATAGATCAGTATAAAGCTGTAATGGATCAGTATAAAGCTGTAATAGATCAGTATAAAGCTGTAATAGATCAGTGTAAAGCTGTAATAGATCAGTATAAAGCTGTAATAGATCAGTATAAAGCTGTAATAGATCAGTATAAAGCTGTAATAGATCAGTATAAAGCTGTAACAGATCAGTATAAAGCTGTAATAGATCGGTATAAAGCTGCAATAGATCGGTATAAAGCTGTAATAGATCGGTATAAAGCTGTAATAGATCGGTATAAAGCTGTAATAGATCAGTATAAAGCTGCAATAGATCAGTATAAAGCTGCAATAGATCAGTATAAAGCTGTAATAGATCAGTATAAAGCTGTAATAGATCAGTATAAAGCAGCAATAGATCAGTATAAAGCTGTAATAGATCAGTATAAAGCTGTAATAGATCAGTATAAAGCTGTAATAGATCAGTATAAAGCTGTAATAGATCAGTATAAAGCTGCAATAGATCAGTATAAAGCTGCAATAGATCAGTATAAAGCTGTAATAGATCAGTATAAAGCTGTAATAGATCAGTATAAAGCTGTAATAGATCAGTAAAAAGCTGTAATAGATCAGTAAAAAGCTGTAATAGATCAGTATAAGCTGTAATAGATCAGTATAAAGCTGTAATAGATCAGTATAAAGCTGTAATAGATCAGTATAAAGCTGTAATAGATCAGTAAAAGCTGTAATAGATCAGTATAAAGCTGTAATAGATCAGTATAAAGCTGTAATAGATCAGTATAAAGCTGTAATAGATCAGTATAAAGCTGTAGTAGATCAGTATAAAGCTGTAATAGATCAGTATAAACCTGTAATAGATCAGTATAAAGCTGTAATAGATCAGTATAAAGCTGTAATAGATCAGTGTAAAGCTGTAATAGATCAGTATAAAGCTGTAATAGATCAGTATAAAGCTGTAATAGATCAGTATAAAGCTGTAATAGATCAGTATAAAGCTGTAATAGATCAGTATAAAGCTGTAATAGATCAGTATACAGCTGTAATAGATCAGTATAAAGCTGTAATAGATCAGTGTAAAGCTGTAATAGATCAGTATAAAGCTGTAATAGATCAGTGTAAAGCTGTAATAGATCAGTATAAAGCTGTAATAGATCAGGATAAAGCTGTAATAGATCAGTATAAAGCTGTAATAGATCAGTATAAAGCTGCAATAGATCAGTATAAAGCTGCAATAGATCAGTATAAAGCTGTAATAGATCAGTATAAAGCTGTAATAGATCAGTATAAAGCTGCAATAGATCAGTATAAAGCTGTAATAGATCAGTATAAAGTTGCAATAGATCAGTATAAAGCTGTAATAGATCAGTATAAAGCTGTAATAGATCAGTATAAAGCTGTAATAGATCAGTATACAGCTGTAATAGATCAGTATAAAGCTGCAATAGATCAGGATAAAGCTGCAATAGATCAGTATAAAGCTGCAATAGATCAGTATAAAGCTGTAATAGATCAGTATAAAGCTGTAATGGATCAGTATAAAGCTGTAATAGATCAGTATAAAGCTGTAATAGATCAGGATAAAGCTGTAATAGATCAGTATAAAGCTGTAATAGATCAGTATAAAGCTGCAATAGATCAGTATAAAGCTGTAATAGATCAGTATAAAGCTGTAATAGATCAGTATAAAGCTGTAAAGATCAGTATAAAGCTGTAATAGATCAGTATAAAGCTGCAATAGATCAGTATAAAGCTGCAATAGATCAGTATAAAGCTGTAATAGATCAGTATAAAGCTGTAATAGATCAGTATAAAGCTGTAATAGATCAGTATAAAGCTGTAATAGATCAGTATAAAGCTGTAATAGATCAGTATAAAGCTGTAATAGATCATATAAAGCTGCAATAGATCAGTATAACAGCAATAGATCAGTATAAAGCTGTAAAGATCAATATAAAGCTGTAATAGATCAGTATAAAGCTGTAATAGATCAGCATAAAGCTGCAATAGATCAGTATAAAGCTGTAATAGATCAGTATACAAAGCTGTAATAGATCAGTATAAAGCTGTAATAGATCAGTATAAAGCCGTAATAGATCAGTATAAAGCTGTAATAGATCAGTATAAAGCTGTAATAGGTCAGTAAAGAGCTAGATCAGATAAAGCTGTAATAGATCAGTATAAAGCTGTAATAGATCGGTATAAAGCTGCAATAGATCAGTATAAAGCTGTAATAGATCAGTATAAAGCTGTAATAGATCAGTATAAAGCTGCAATAGATCAGTATAAAGCTGTAATAGATCAGTATAAAGCTGCAATAGATCAGTATAAAGCTGTAATAGATCAGTATAAAGCTGTAATAGATCAGTATAAAGCTGTAATAGATCAGTATACAGCTGCAATAGATCAGTATAAAGCTGTAATAGATCAGTATAAAGCTGCAATAGATCAGTATAAAGCTGTAATAGATCAGTATAAAGCTGTAATAGATCAGTATAAAGCTGTAATGGATCAGTATAAAGCTGTAATAGATCAGTATAAAGCTGTAATAGATCAGGATAAAGCTGTAATAGATCAGTATAAAGCTGTAATAGATCAGTATAAAGCTGCAATAGATCAGTATAAAGCTGCAATAGATCAGTATAAAGCTGTAATAGATCAGTATAAAGCTGTAATAGATCAGTATAAAGCTGTAATAGATCAGGATAAAGCTGCAATAGATCAGTATAAACCTGCAATATATCAGTATAAAGCTGTAATAGATCAGTATAAAGCTGTAATAGATCAGTATAAAGCTGTAATAGATCAGTATAAAGCTGTAATAGATCAGTATAAAGCTGTAATAGATCAGTATAAAGCTGTAATAGATCAGTATAAAGCTGTAATAGATCAGTATAAAGCTGTAATGGATCAGTATAAAGCTGTAATAGATCAGTATAAAGCTGTAATAGATCAGTATAAAGCTGTAGTAGATCAATATAAAGCTGCAGTAGATCAGTATAAAGCTGTAATAGATCAGTATAAAGCTGTAATAGATCAGTATAAAGCTGTAATAGATCAGTATAAAGCTGTAATAGATCAGTATAAAGCTGTAATAGATCAGTATAAAGCTGCAATAGATCAGTATAACGCTGTAATAGATCAGTATAAAGCTGCAATAGATCAGTATAAAGCTGTAATAGATCAGTATAAAGCTGTAATAGATCAGTATAAAGCTGTAATAGATCAGTATAAAGCTGCAATAGATCAGTATAAAGCTGCAATAGATCAGTATAAAGCTGCAATAGATCAGTATAAAGCTGTAATAGATCAGTATAAAGCTGCAATAGATCAGTATAAAGCTGCAATAGATCAGTATAAAGCTGTAATAGATCAGTATAAAGCTGTAATAGATCAGTATAAAGCTGCAATAGATCAGTATAAAGCTGTAATAGATCAGTATAAAGCTGTAATAGATCAGTGTAAAGCTGTAATAGATCAGTATAAAGCTGCAATAGATCAGTATAAAGCTGCAATAGATCAGTATAAAGCTGCAATAGATCAGTATAAAGCTGTAATAGATCAGTATAAAGCTGTAATAGATCAGTATAAAGCTGCAATAGATCAGTATAAAGCTGCAATAGATCAGTATAAAGCTGCAATAGATCAGTATAAAGCTGTAATAGATCAGTATAAAGCTGTAATAGATCAGTATAAAGCTGTAATAGATCAGTATAAAGCTGTAATAGATCAGTATAAAGCTGTAATAGATCAGTATACAGCTGTAATAGATCAGTATAAAGCTGTAATAGATCAGTATAAAGCTGTAATAGATCAGTATAAAGCTGTAATAGATCAGTATAAAGCTGTAATAGATCAGTATACAGCTGTAATAGATCAGTATACAGCTGTAATAGATCAGTATAAAGCTGTAATAGATCAGTATACAGCTGTAATAGATCAGTATAAAGCTGTAATAGATCAGTATAAAGCTGTAATAGATCAGTATAAAGCTGTAATAGATCAGTATAAAGCTGTAATAGATCGGTATAAAGCTGCAATAGATCGGTATAAAGCTGTAATAGATCAGTATAAAGCTGTAATAGATCAGTATAAAGCTGTAATAGATCAGTATAAAGCTGTAATAGATCAGTATAAAGCTGCAATAGATCAGTATAAAGCTGCAATAGATCAGTATAAAGCTGTAATAGATCAGTATAAAGCAGCAATAGATCAGTATAAAGCTGTAATAGATCAGTATAAAGCTGTAATAGATCAGTATAAAGCTGTAATAGATCAGTATAAAGCTGCAATAGATCAGTATAAAGCTGCAATAGATCAGTATAAAGCTGTAATAGATCAGTATAAAGCTGTAATAGATCAGTATAAAGCTGTAATAGATCAGTAAAAAGCTGTAATAGATCAGTAAAAAGCTGTAATAGATCAGTATAAAGCTGTAATAGATCAGTATAAAGCTGTAATAGATCAGTATAAAGCTGTAATAGATCAGTATAAAGCTGTAATAGATCAGTATAAAGCTGTAATAGATCAGTATAAAGCTGTAATAGATCAGTATAAAGCTGTAATAGATCAGTATAAAGCTGTAATAGATCAGTATAAAGCTGTAATAGATCAGTATAAAGCTGTAATAGATCAGTATAAAGCTGTAATAGATCAGTATACAGCTGTAATAGATCAGTATAAAGCTGTAATAGATCAGTGTAAAGCTGTAATAGATCAGTATAAAGCTGTAATAGATCAGTGTAAAGCTGTAATAGATCAGTATAAAGCTGTAATAGATCAGGATAAAGCTGTAATAGATCAGTATAAAGCTGTAATAGATCAGTATAAAGCTGCAATAGATCAGTATAAAGCTGCAATAGATCAGTATAAAGCTGTAATAGATCAGTATAAAGCTGTAATAGATCAGTATAAAGCTGCAATAGATCAGTATAAAGCTGTAATAGATCAGTATAAAGCTGCAATAGATCAGTATAAAGCTGTAATAGATCAGTATAAAGCTGTAATAGATCAGTATAAAGCTGTAATAGATCAGTATACAGCTGTAATAGATCAGTATAAAGCTGTAATAGATCAGGATAAAGCTGCAATAGATCAGTATAAAGCTGTAATAGATCAGTATAAAGCTGTAATAGATCAGTATAAAGCTGTAATGGATCAGTATAAAGCTGTAATAGATCAGTATAAAGCTGTAATAGATCAGTGTAAAGCTGTAATAGATCAGTATAAAGCTGTAATAGATCAGTATAAAGCTGTAATAGATCAGTATAAAGCTGTAATAGATCAGTATAAAGCTGTAATAGATCAGTATAAAGCTGCAATAGATCGGTATAAAGCTGCAATAGATCGGTATAAAGCTGTAATAGATCGGTATAAAGCTGTAATAGATCAGTATAAAGCTGTAATAGATCAGTATAAAGCTGCAATAGATCAGTATAAAGCTGCAATAGATCAGTATAAAGCTGTAATAGATCAGTATAAAGCTGTAATAGATCAGTATAAAGCAGCAATAGATCAGTATAAAGCTGTAATAGATCAGTATAAAGCTGTAATAGATCAGTATAAAGCTGTAATAGATCAGTATAAAGCTGTAATAGATCAGTATAAAGCTGCAATAGATCAGTATAAAGCTGCAATAGATCAGTATAAAGCTGTAATAGATCAGTATAAAGCTGTAATAGATCAGTATAAAGCTGTAATAGATCAGTAAAAAGCTGTAATAGATCAGTAAAAAGCTGTAATAGATCAGTAAAAAGCTGTAATAGATCAGTATAAAGCTGTAATAGATCAGTATAAAGCTGTAATAGATCAGGATAAAGCTGTAATAGATCAGTAAAAGCTGTAATAGATCAGTATAAAGCTGTAATAGATCAGTATAAAGCTGTAATAGATCAGTATAAAGCTGTAATAGATCAGTATAAAGCTGTAGTAGATCAGTATAAAGCTGTAATAGATCAGTATAAACCTGTAATAGATCAGTATAAAGCTGTAATAGATCAGTATAAAGCTGTAATAGATCAGTGTAAAGCTGTAATAGATCAGTATAAAGCTGTAATATATCAGTATAAAGCTGTAATAGATCAGTATAAAGCTGTAATAGATCAGTATAAAGCTGTAATAGATCAGTATAAAGCTGTAATAGATCAGTATACAGCTGTAATAGATCAGTATAAAGCTGTAATAGATCAGTGTAAAGCTGTAATAGATCAGTGTAAAAGCTGTAATAGATCAGTGTAAAGCTGTAATAGATCAGTATAAAGCTGTAATAGATCAGGATAAAGCTGTAATAGATCAGTATAAAGCTGTAATAGATCAGTATAAAGCTGCAATAGATCAGTATAAAGCTGCAATAGATCAGTATAAAGCTGTAATAGATCAGTATAAAGCTGTAATAGATCAGTATAAAGCTGCAATAGATCAGTATAAAGCTGTAATAGATCAGTATAAAGTTGCAATAGATCAGTATAAAGCTGTAATAGATCAGTATAAAGCTGTAATAGATCAGTATAAAGCTGTAATAGATCAGTATACAGCTGTAATAGATCAGTATAAAGCTGTAATAGATCAGGATAAAGCTGCAATAGATCAGTATAAAGCTGTAATAGATCAGTATAAAGCTGTAATAGATCAGTATAAAGCTGTAATGGATCAGTATAAAGCTGTAATAGATCAGTATAAAGCTGTAATAGATCAGGATAAAGCTGTAATAGATCAGTATAAAGCTGTAATAGATCAGTATAAAGCTGCAATAGATCAGTATAAAGCTGCAATAGATCAGTATAAAGCTGTAATAGATCAGTATAAAGCTGTAATAGATCAGTATAAAGCTGTAATAGATCAGGATAAAGCTGCAATAGATCAGTATAAACCTGCAATATATCAGTATAAAGCTGTAATAGATCAGTATAAAGCTGTAATAGATCAGTATAAAGCTGTAATGGATCAGTATAAAGCTGTAATAGATCAGTATAAAGCTGTAATAGATCAGTATAAAGCTGTAATAGATCAGTATAAAGCTGTAATAGATCAGTATAAAGCTGTAATAGATCAGTATAAAGCTGTAATGGATCAGTATAAAACTGTAATAGATCAGTATAAAGCTGTAATAGATCAGTATAAAGCTGTAGTAGATCAATATAAAGCTGCAGTAGATCAGTATAAAGCTGTAATAGATCAGTATAAAGCTGTAATAGATCAATATAAAGCTGTAATAGATCAGTATAAAGCTGTAATAGATCAGTATAAAGCTGTAATAGATCAGTATAAAGCTGCAATAGATCAGTATAACGCTGCAATAGATCAGTATAAAGCTGCAATAGATCAGTATAAAGCTGTAATAGATCAGTATAAAGCTGTAATAGATCAGTATAAAGCTGTAATAGATCAGTATAAAGCTGCAATAGATCAGTATAAAGCTGCAATAGATCAGTATAAAGCTGCAATAGATCAGTATAAAGCTGTAATAGATCAGTATAAAGCTGCAATAGATCAGTATAAAGCTGCAATAGATCAGTATAAAGCTGTAATAGATCAGTATAAAGCTGCAATAGATCGGTATAAAGCTGCAATAGATCGGTATAAAGCTGTAATAGATCAGTATAAAGCTGTAATAGATCAGTATAAAGCTGCAATAGATCAGTATAAAGCTGCAATAGATCAGTATAAAGCTGCAATAGATCAGTATAAAGCTGTAATAGATCAGTATAAAGCTGTAATAGATCAGTAAAAAGCTGTAATAGATCAGTATAAAGCTGTAATAGATCAGTATAAAAGCTGTAATAGATCAGTATAAAGCTGTAATAGATCAGTATAAAGCTGTAATAGATCAGTATAAAGCTGTAATAGATCAGTATAAAAGCTGTAATAGATCAGTATAAAGCTGTAATAGATCAGTATAAAGCTGTAATAGATCAGTATAAAGCTGTAATAGATCAGTATAAAGCTGTAGTAGATCAGTATAAAGCTGTAATAGATCAGTATAAACCTGTAATAGATCAGTATAAAGCTGTAATAGATCAGTATAAAGCTGTAATAGATCAGTGTAAAGCTGTAATAGATCAGTATAAAGCTGTAATAGATCAGTATAAAGCTGTAATAGATCAGTATAAAGCTGTAATAGATCAGTATAAAGCTGTAATAGATCAGTATAAAGCTGTAATAGATCAGTATACAGCTGTAATAGATCAGTATAAAGCTGTAATAGATCAGTGTAAAGCTGTAACAGATCAGTGTAAAGCTGTAATAGATCAGTGTAAAGCTGTAATAGATCAGTATAAAGCTGTAATAGATCAGGATAAAGCTGTAATAGATCAGTATAAAGCTGTAATAGATCAGTATAAAGCTGCAATAGATCAGTATAAAGCTGCAATAGATCAGTATAAAGCTGTAATAGATCAGTATAAAGCTGCAATAGATCAGTATAAAGCTGCAATAGATCAGTATAAAGCTGTAATAGATCAGTATAAAGCTGCAATAGATCAGTATAAAGCTGTAATAGATCAGTATAAAGCTGTAATAGATCAGTATAAAGCTGTAATAGATCAGTATACAGCTGTAATAGATCAGTATACAGCTGTAATAGATCAGTATAAAGCTGCAATAGATCAGTATAAAGCTGTAATAGATCAGTATAAAGCTGTAATAGATCAGTATAAAGCTGTAATAGATCAGTATAAAGCTGTAATAGATCAGTATAAAGCTGTAATAGATCAGTATAAAGCTGTAATAGATCAGTATAAAGCTGTAATAGATCAGTATAAAGCTAAAGCTGCAATAGATCAGTATAAAGCTGTAATAGATCAGTATAAAGCTGTAATAGATCAGTATAAAGCTGCAATAGATCAGTATAAAGCTGCAATAGATCAGTATAAAGCTGCAATATATCAGTATAAAGCTGTAATAGATCAGTATAAAGCTGTAATAGATCAGTATAAAGCTGCAATAGATCAGTATAAAGCTGTAATAGATCAGTATAAAGCTGTAATAGATCAGTATAAAGCTGTAATAGATCAGTATAAAGCTGTAATAGATCAGTATAAAGCTGTAATAGATCAGTATAAAGCTGCAATGGATCAGTATAAAGCTGTAATAGATCAGTATAAAGCTGTAATAGATCAGTATAAAGCTGTAGTAGATCAGTATAAAGCTGTAAGTAGATCAGTATAAAGCTGTAATAGATCAGTATAAAGCTGTAATAGATCAGTATAAAGCTGTAATAGATCAGTATCAAAGCTGTAATAGATCAGTATAAAAGCTGTAATAGATCAGTATAAAGCTGTAATAGATCAGTATAAAGCTGTAATAGATCAGTATAAAGCTGCAATAGATCAGTATAAAGCTGTAATAGATCAGTATAAAGCTGCAATAGATCAGTATAATAATAATAAAGCTGTAATAGATCAGTATAAAGCTGTAATAGATCAGTATAAAGCTGTAATAGATCAGTATAAAGCTGCAATAGATCAGTATAAAGCTGTAATAGATCAG
Organism: Coregonus clupeaformis; assembly: GCF_020615455.1. Classification (NCBI taxonomy): domain Eukaryota; kingdom Metazoa; phylum Chordata; class Actinopteri; order Salmoniformes; family Salmonidae; genus Coregonus; species Coregonus clupeaformis. The sequence continues at coordinate 6,486,750 of NC_059205.1, read as the reverse complement.
TATAAAGCTGAATAGATCAGTATAAAGCTGTAATAGATCAGTATAAAGCTGCAAAGATCAGTATAAAGCTGCAATAGATCAGTATAAAGCTGTAATAGATCAGTATAAAGCTGTAATAGATCAGTATAAAGCTGTAATAGATCAGTATAAAGCTGCAATAGATCAGTATAAAGCTGCAATAGATCAGTATAAAGCTGTAATAGATCAGTATAAAGCTGTAATAGATCAGTATACAGCTGTAATAGATCAGTATAAAGCTGTAATAGATCAGTATAAAGCTGTAATAGATCAGTATAAAGCTGTAATAGATCAGTATAAAGCTGTAATAGATCAGTATAAAGCTGTAATAGATCAGTATAAAGCTGTAATAGATCAGTATAAAGCTGTAATAGATCAGTATAAAGCTGTAATAGATCAGTATAAAGCTGCAATAGATCAGTATAAAGCTGCAATAGATCAGTATAAAGCTGTAATAGATCAGTATAAAGCTGTAATAGATCAGTATAAAGCTGTAATAGATCAGTATAAAGCTGCAATAGATCAGTATAAACCTGCAATAGATCAGTATAAAGCTGCAATAGATCAGTATAAAGCTGTAATAGATCAGTATAAAGCTGTAATAGATCAGTATAAAGCTGTAATAGATCAGTATAAAGCTGTAATAGATCAGTATAAAGCTGTAATAGATCAGTATAAAGCTGTAATAGATCAGTATAAAGCTGTAATAGATCAGTATAAAGCTGTAATAGATCAGTATAAAGCTGTAATAGATCAGTATAAAGCTGTAATAGATCAGTATAAAGCTGCAATAGATCAGTATAAAGCTGTAATAGATCAGTATAAAGCTGTAATAGATCAGTATAAAGCTGTAATAGATCAGTATAAAGCTGCAATAGATCAGTATAAAGCTGTAATAGATCAGTATAAAGCTGCAATAGATCAGTATAACGCTGTAATAGATCAGTATAAAGCTGCAATAGATCAGTATAAAGCTGTAATAGATCAGTATAAAGCTGTAATAGATCAGTATAAAGCTGTAATAGATCAGTATAAAGCTGCAATAGATCAGTATAAAGCTGCAATAGATCAGTATAAAGCTGCAATAGATCAGTATAAAGCTGTAATAGATCAGTATAAAGCTGTAATAGATCAGTATAAAGCTGCAATAGATCAGTATAAAGCTGTAATAGATCAGTATAAAGCTGTAATAGATCGGTATAAAGCTGCAATAGATCGGTATAAAGCTGTAATAGATCAGTATAAAGCTGTAATAGATCAGTATAAAGCTGCAATAGATCAGTATAAAGCTGCAATAGATCAGTATAAAGCTGTAATAGATCAGTATAAAGCTGTAATAGATCAGTATAAAGCTGTAATAGATCAGTAAAAAGCTGTAATAGATCAGTAAAAGCTGTAATAGATCAGTAAAAGCTGTAATAGATCAGTATAAAGCTGTAATAGATCAGTATAAAGCTGTAATAGATCAGGATAAAGCTGTAATAGATCAGTAAAAAGCTGTAATAGATCAGTATAAAGCTGTAATAGATCAGTATAAAGCTGTAATAGATCAGTATAAAGCTGTAATAGATCAGTATAAAGCTGTAGTAGATCAGTATAAAGCTGTAATAGATCAGTATAAACCTGTAATAGATCAGTATAAAGCTGTAATAGATCAGTATAAAGCTGTAATAGATCAGTGTAAAGCTGTAATAGATCAGTATAAAGCTGTAATAGATCAGTATAAAGCTGTAATAGATCAGTATAAAGCTGTAATAGATCAGTATAAAGCTGTAATAGATCAGTATAAAGCTGTAATAGATCAGTATACAGCTGTAATAGATCAGTATAAAGCTGTAATAGATCAGTGTAAAGCTGTAATAGATCAGTGTAAAGCTGTAATAGATCAGTGTAAAGCTGTAATAGATCAGTATAAAGCTGTAATAGATCAGGATAAAGCTGTAATAGATCAGTATAAAGCTGTAATAGATCAGTATAAAGCTGCAATAGATCAGTATAAAGCTGCAATAGATCAGTATAAAGCTGTAATAGATCAGTATAAAGCTGCAATAGATCAGTATAAAGCTGCAATAGATCAGTATAAAGCTGTAATAGATCAGTATAAAGTTGCAATAGATCAGTATAAAGCTGTAATAGATCAGTATAAAGCTGTAATAGATCAGTATAAAGCTGTAATAGATCAGTATACAGCTGTAATAGATCAGTATAAAGCTGTAATAGATCAGTATAAAGCTGCAATAGATCAGTATAAAGCTGTAATAGATCAGTATAAAGCTGTAATAGATGAGTATAAAGCTGTAATGGATCAGTATAAAGCTGTAATAGATCAGTATAAAGCTGTAATAGATCAGGATAAAGCTGTAATAGATCAGTATAAAGCTGTAATAGATCAGTATAAAGCTGCAATAGATCAGTATAAAGCTGCAATAGATCAGTATAAAGCTGTAATAGATCAGTATAAAGCTGTAATAGATCAGTATAAAGCTGTAATAGATCAGGATAAAGCTGCAATAGATCAGTATAAACCTGCAATATATCAGTATAAAGCTGTAATAGATCAGTATAAAGCTGTAATAGATCAGTATAAAGCTGTAATGGATCAGTATAAAGCTGTAATAGATCAGTATAAAGCTGTAATAGATCAGTATAAAGCTGTAATAGATCAGTATAAAGCTGTAATAGATCAGTATAAAGCTGTAATAGATCAGTATAAAGCTGTAATGGATCAGTATAAAACTGTAATAGATCAGTATAAAGCTGTAATAGATCAGTATAAAGCTGTAGTAGATCAATATAAAGCTGCAGTAGATCAGTATAAAGCTGTAATAGATCAATATAAAGCTGTAATAGATCAGTATAAAGCTGTAATAGATCAGTATAAAGCTGTAATAGATCAGTATAAAGCTGTAATAGATCAGTATAAAGCTGCAATAGATCAGTATAACGCTGTAATAGATCAGTATAAAGCTGCAATAGATCAGTATAAAGCTGTAATAGATCAGTATAAAGCTGTAATAGATCAGTATAAAGCTGTAATAGATCAGTATAAAGCTGCAATAGATCAGTATAAAGCTGCAATAGATCAGTATAAAGCTGCAATAGATCAGTATAAAGCTGTAATAGATCAGTATAAAGCTGTAATAGATCAGTATAAAGCTGCAATAGATCAGTATAAAGCTGTAATAGATCAGTATAAAGCTGTAATAGATCGGTATAAAGCTGCAATAGATCGGTATAAAGCTGTAATAGATCAGTATAAAGCTGTAATAGATCAGTATAAAGCTGCAATAGATCAGTATAAAGCTGCAATAGATCAGTATAAAGCTGTAATAGATCAGTATAAAGCTGTAATAGATCAGTATAAAGCTGTAATAGATCAGTAAAAAGCTGTAATAGATCAGTAAAAAGCTGTAATAGATCAGTAAAAGCTGTAATAGATCAGTATAAAGCTGTAATAGATCAGTATAAAGCTGTAATAGATCAGTATAAAGCTGTAATAGATCAGTAAAAAGCTGTAATAGATCAGTATAAAGCTGTAATAGATCAGTATAAAGCTGTAATAGATCAGTATAAAGCTGTTATAGATCAGTATAAAGCTGTAGTAGATCAGTATAAAGCTGCAATAGATCAGTATAAACCTGTAATAGATCAGTATAAAGCTGTAATAGATCAGTATAAAGCTGTAATAGATCAGTATAAAGCTGCAATAGATCAGTATAAAGCTGTAATAGATCAGTATAAAGCTGCAATAGATCAGTATAAAGCTGTAATAGATCAGTATAAAGCTGTAATAGATCAGTATAAAGCTGTAATAGATCAGTATACAGCTGTAATAGATCAGTATAAAGCTGTAATAGATCAGGATAAAGCTGCAATAGATCAGTATAAAGCTGTCAATAGATCAGTATAAAGCTGTAATAGATCAGTATAAAGCTGTAATGGATCAGTATAAAGCTGTAATAGATCAGTATAAAGCTGTAATAGATCAGGATAAAGCTGTAATAGATCAGTATAAAGCTGTAATAGATCAGTATAAAGCTGCAATAGATCAGTATAAAGCTGCAATAGATCAGTATAAAGCTGTAATAGATCAGTATAAAGCTGTAATAGATCAGTATAAAGCTGTAATAGATCAGGATAAAGCTGCAATAGATCAGTATAAACCTGCAATATATCAGTATAAAGCTGTAATAGATCAGTATAAAGCTGTAATAGATCAGTATAAAGCTGTAATGGATCAGTATAAAGCTGTAATAGATCAGTATAAAGCTGTAATAGATCAGTATAAAGCTGTAATAGATCAGTATAAAGCTGTAATAGATCAGTATAAAGCTGTAATAGATCAGTATAAAGCTGTAATGGATCAGTATAAAACTGTAATAGATCAGTATAAAGCTGTAATAGATCAGTATAAAGCTGTAGTAGATCAATATAAAGCTGCAGTAGATCAGTATAAAGCTGTAATAGATCAATATAAAGCTGTAATAGATCAATATAAAGCTGTAATAGATCAGTATAAAGCTGTAATAGATCAGTATAAAGCTGTAATAGATCAGTATAAAGCTGCAATAGATCAGTATAACGCTGTAATAGATCAGTATAAAGCTGCAATAGATCAGTATAAAGCTGTAATAGATCAGTATAAAGCTGTAATAGATCAGTATAAAGCTGTAATAGATCAGTATAAAGCTGCAATAGATCAGTATAAAGCTGCAATAGATCAGTATAAAGCTGCAATAGATCAGTATAAAGCTGTAATAGATCAGTATAAAGCTGTAATAGATCAGTATAAAGCTGCAATAGATCAGTATAAAGCTGTAATAGATCAGTATAAAGCTGCAATAGATCGGTATAAAGCTGCAATAGATCGGGTATAAAGCTGTAATAGATCAGTATAAAGCTGTAATAGATCAGTATAAAGCTGTAATAGATCAGTATAAAGCTGTAATAGATCAGTATAAAGCTGTAATAGATCAGTATAAAGCTGTAATAGATCAGTATACAGCTGTAATAGATCAGTATAAAGCTGTAATAGATCAGTGTAAAGCTGTAATAGATCAGTGTAAAGCTGCAATAGATCAGTATAAAGCTGCAATATATCAGTATAAAGCTGCAATAGATCAGTATAAAGCTGTAATAGATCAGTGTAAAGCTGTAATAGATCAGTATAAAGCTGCAATAGATCAGTATAAAGCTGCAATAGATCAGTATAAAGCTGCAATAGATCAGTATAAAGCTGTAATAGATCAGTATAAAGCTGTAATAGATCAGTATAAAGCTGTAATAGATCAGTATAAAGCTGTAATAGATCAGTATAAAGCTGTAATAGATCAGTATACAGCTGTAATAGATCAGTATAAAGCTGTAATAGATCAGTATAAAGCTGTAATAGATCAGTATAAAGCTGTAATAGATCAGTATAAAGCTGTAATAGATCAGTATACAGCTGTAATAGATCAGTATACAGCTGTAATAGATCAGTATAAAGCTGTAATAGATCAGTATACAGCTGTAATAGATCAGTATAAAGCTGTAATAGATCAGTATACAGCTGTAATAGATCAGTATAAAGCTGTAATAGATCAGTATAAAGCTGTAATAGATCAGTATAAAGCTGTAATAGATCGGTATAAAGCTGCAATAGATCGGTATAAAGCTGTAATAGATCAGTATAAAGCTGTAATAGATCAGTATAAAGCTGTAATAGATCAGTATAAAGCTGCAATAGATCAGTATAAAGCTGCAATAGATCAGTATAAAGCTGTAATAGATCAGTATAAAGCTGTAATAGATCAGTATAAAGCAGCAATAGATCAGTATAAAGCTGTAATAGATCAGTATAAAGCTGTAATAGATCAGTATAAAGCTGTAATAGATCAGTATAAAGCTGCAATAGATCAGTATAAAGCTGCAATAGATCAGTATAAAGCTGTAATAGATCAGTATAAAGCTGTAATAGATCAGTATAAAGCTGTAATAGATCAGTAAAAAGCTGTAATAGATCAGTAAAAAGCTGTAATAGATCAGTAAAAAGCTGTAATAGATCAGTATAAAGCTGTAATAGATCAGTATAAAGCTGTAATAGATCAGGATAAAGCTGTAATAGATCAGTAAAAAGCTGTAATAGATCAGTATAAAGCTGTAATAGATCAGTATAAAGCTGTAATAGATCAGTATAAAGCTGTAATAGATCAGTATAAAGCTGTAGTAGATCAGTATAAAGCTGTAATAGATCAGTATAAAGCTGTAATAGATCAGTATAAAGCTGTAATAGATCAGTATAAAGCTGTAATAGATCAGTGTAAAGCTGTAATAGATCAGTATAAAGCTGTAATAGATCAGTATAAAGCTGTAATAGATCAGTATAAAGCTGTAATAGATCAGTATAAAGCTGTAATAGATCAGTATAAAGCTGTAATAGATCAGTATACAGCTGTAATAGATCAGTATAAAGCTGTAATAGATCAGTGTAAAGCTGTAAGATCAGTATAAAGCTGTAATAGATCAGTGTAAAGCTGTAATAGATCAGTATAAAGCTGTAATAGATCAGGATAAAGCTGTAATATATCAGTATAAAGCTGTAATAGATCAGTATAAAGCTGTAATAGATCAGTATAAAGCTGTAATAGATCAGTGTAAAAGCTGCAATAGATCAGTATATAGCTGTAATAGATCAGTGTAAAGCTGTAATAGATCAGTATAAAGCTGTAATAGATCAGTATAAAGCTGTAATAGATCAGTATAAAGCTGTAATAGATCAGTATAAAGCTGTAATAGATCAGTATAAAGCTGTAATAGATCAGTATAAAGCTGTAATAGATCAGTGTAAAGCTGTAATAGATCAGTATAAAGCTGTAATAGATCAGGATAAAGCTGTAATAGATCAGTATAAAGCTGTAATAGATCAGTATAAAGCTGTAATAGATCAGTATAAAGCTGTAATAGATCAGTGTAATTACCCCCTCTGCACCAGCATTAATAAACAACACTCTCAGTGAACCTGACCTGTATAGGATCAGCACTTCTTGGCACTGACGGATAGCAGCAAAACCGTGATGCATCATGGGCCAGTTGTGACTGACTGATATAAAGATAATATTGAGTAGTTATTTATGATGCAAGGGGATTTGTAGATCAGTCAGTCGACTCGCCTTTAAAGTCGTCTGCAATGTCGAACGCACCCCTTTACTCACTAACCCTGTCACTTCCTGCAGATACGACCTGTCGTCGCTGAGGATCCTGGGAACTGTAGGCGAGCCTATCAACCCGGAGGCGTGGCATTGGTACTACGAGGTTGTTGGTCAGAAGAGATGTCCCGTGGTGGACACCTTCTGGCAGACTGAGACCGTGAGTGTGTGTGTCTGTGACTGTGTGTGTTTCTGTGTTTGTGTCTGTTTCTGTGTCTGTGACTGTGTGTGTGTGTGTGTGTTTCTGTGTGTGTGTGTGTGTGTCTGTGACTGTGTGTGTTTCTGTGTTTGTGTGTGTTTGTGTGTCTGTGACTGTGTGTGTTTCTGTGTGTGTGTGGGTTTCTGTGTGTGTGTGTGTGTGTGTGTGTGTGTGTGTGTGTGTCTGTGACTGTGTGTTTGTGTGTGTTTGTGTGTCTGTGACTGTGTGTGTTTCTGTGTTTGTGTGTGTTTGTGTGTGTGTCTGTGACTGTGTGTGTTTGTGTGTGTTTGTGTGTCTGTGACTGTGTGTGTTTCTGTGTGTGTGTGTCTGTGACTGTGTGTGTTTCTGTGTTTCTGTGTGTTTGTGTGTCTGTGACTGTGTGTGCTTGTGTGTCTGTGACTGTGTGTGTTTGTGTGTCTGTGACTGTGTGTGTTTCTGTGACTGTGTGTGTGTTTGTGTGTCTGTGACTGTTTGTGTGTCTGTGACTGTTTGTGTGTCTGTGACTGTTTGTGTGTCTGTGACTGTGTGTGTTTCTGTGTTTGTGTGTGTGTGTGTCTGTGACTGTGTGTGTTTGTGTGTGTTTGTGTGTCTGTGACTGTGTGTTTCTGTGTGTGTGTGTGTGTGTGTGTGTGTGTGTGTGTGTGTCTGTGTCTGTGACTGTGTGTGTTTCTGTGTTTGTGTGTGTTTGTGTGTCTGTGACTGTGTGTGTTTGTGTGTCTGTGACAGTGTGTGTTTGTGTGTCTGTGACTGTGTGTTTCTGTGTTTGTGTGTGTTTGTGTGTCTGTGACTGTGTGTGTTTGTGTGTCTGTGACTGTGTGTGTTTCTGTGACTGTGTGTTTGTTTGTGTGTCTGTGACTGTTTGTGTGTCTGTGACTGTGTGTGTGTCTGTGACTGTGTGTGTTTGTGTGTCTATGACTGTGTGTGTTTGTGTGTCTGTGACTGTGTGTGTTTCTGTGTTTGTGTGTGTTTGTGTGTCTGTGACTGTGTGTGTTTGTGTGTCTGTGACTGTTTGTGTGTCTGTGACTGTTTGTGTGTCTGTGACTGTTTGTGTGTCTGTGACTGTGTGTGTTTCTGTGTTTGTGTGTCTGTGACTGTGTGTGTTTCTGTGTGTTTGTGTGTTTGTGACTGTGTGTGTTTCTGTGTGTGTGTGTGTGTGTGTGTGTGTGTGTCTGTGACTTTGTGTGTTTCTGTGTTTGTGTGTGTTTGTGTGTCTGTGACTGTGTGTGTTTGTGTGTCTGTGACTGTGTGTGTTTGTGTGTCTGTGACTGTGTGTGTTTCTGTGTTTGTGTGTGTTTGTGTGTCTGTAACTGTGTGTGTTTGTGTGTCTGTGACTGTTTGTGTGTCTGTGACTGTGTGTGTGTCTGTGACTGTGTGTGTGTCTCCACTGTGTTGAGCATCATCCTCTTCCTGCAAAACACTGGTTATGTTCCATTTCATCATCAAGGACCCCACACCCCATTATCAAGGACCCCACACCCCATTATCAAGGACCCCACACCCCATTATCAAGGACCCCACACCCCATTATCAAGGACCCCACACCCCATTATCAAGGACCCCACACCCCATTATCAAGGACCCCACACCCCATTATCAAGGACCCCACACCCCCATTATCAAGGACCCCACACCCCATTATCAAGGACCCCACACCCCATTATCAAGGACCCCACACCCCATTATCAAGGACCCCACACCCCATTATCAAGGACCCCACACCCCATTATCAAGGACCCCACACCCCATTATCAAGGACCCCACACCCCATTATCAAGGGCCCCACACCCCATTATCATGGACCCCACACCCCATTATCAAGGACCCCACACCCCATTATCAAGGACCCCACACCCCATTATCAAGGACCCCACACCCCATTATCAAGGACCCCACACCCCATTATCAAGGACCCCACACCCCATTATCAAGGACCCCACACCCCATTATCAAGGACCCCACACACCCTATGACGTGTGTTGTCATATTGCAGTCCAAGCAATACAGTGAAGTAATGATGTGTGTTGTCATATTGCAGTCCAAGCAATACAGTGAAGTAATGATGTGTGTTGTCTTCCAGGGTGGCCATGTTCTGACCCCACTTCCTGCTGCTACTCCTCTGAAGCCTGGATCAGCTGTAAGGCCTTAATGGTTTACTATTTAACGCTGCTTAGTGCCATTTATCTACACCAAGTCAGGACTAACTAGCATATATGGCTGCCTGGTGGTCCAGAAGCTGTTGTATGCTGTATATACATATACCTATATACCTGTAGGTGACTAACCAGTGATATATCTGTAGGTGACTAACCAGTTATATACCAGTAGGTGACTAACCAGTCATAGACCTGTAGGTGACTAACCAGTCATAGACCTGTAGGTGACTAACCAATCATAGACCTGTAGGTGACTAACCAGTCATAGACCTGTAGGTGACTAACCAGTAACCTGTAGGTGACTAACCAGTCATAGACCTGTAGGTGACTAACCAGTCGTAGACCTGTAGGTGACTAACCAGTGATATACCTGTAGGTGACTAACCAGTCATAGACCTGTAGGTGACTAACCAGTCATAGACCTGTAGGTGACTAACCAGTAACCTGTAGGTGACTAACCAGTCATAGACCTGTAGGTGACTAACCAGTCGTAGACCTGTAGGTGACTAACCAGTGATATACCTGTAGGTGACTAACCAGTCATAGACCTGTAGGTGACTAACCAGTCATAGACCTGTAGGTGACTAACCAGTCATAGACCTGTAGGGGACTAACCAGTCATAGACCTGTAGGTGACTAACCAATCATAGACCTGTAGGTGACTAACCAGTCATAGACCTGTAGGTGACTAACCAGTCATAGACCTGTAGGTGACTAACCAGTCATAGACCTGTAGGTGACTAACCAGTCATAGACCTGTAGGTGACTAACCAGGCATAGACCTGTAGGTGACTAACCAGTAACCTGTAGGTGACTAACCAGTCATAGACCTGTAGGTGACTAACCAGTCATAGACCTGTAGGTGACTAACCAGTCATAGACCTGTAGGTGACTAACCAGTGACATGTAGGTGACTAACCAGTCATAGACCTGTAGGTGACTAACCAGTCATAGACCTGTAGGTGACTAACCAGTCATAGACCTGTAGGTGACTAACCAGTCATAGACCTGTAGGTGACTAACCAGTCATAGACCTGTAGGTGACTAACCAGTCATAGACCTGTAGGTGACTAACCAGTCATAGACCTGTAGGTGACTAACCAGTCATAGACCTGTAGGTGACTAACCAGTCATAGACCTGTAGGTGACTAACCAGTCATAGACCTGTAGGTGACTAACCAGTCGTAGACCTGTAGGTGACTAACCAGTGATATACCTGTAGGTGACTAACCAGTCATAGACCTGTAGGTGACTAACCAGTCATAGACCTGTAGGTGACTAACCAGTCATAGACCTGTAGGTGACTAACCAGTCATAGACCTGTAGGTGACTAACCAATCATAGACCTGTAGGTGACTAACCAGTCATAGACCTGTAGGTGACTAACCAGTCATAGACCTGTAGGTGACTAACCAGGCATAGACCTGTAGGTGACTAACCAGTCATAGACCTGTAGGTGACTAACCAGGCATAGACCTGTAGGTGACTAACCAGTAACCTGTAGGTGACTAACCAGTCATAGACCTGTAGGTGACTAACCAGTCATAGACCTGTAGGTGACTAACCAGTCATAGACCTGTAGGTGACTAACCAGTGACATGTAGGTGACTAACCAGTCATAGACCTGTAGGTGACTAACCAGTCATAGACCTGTAGGTGACTAACCAGTCATAGACCTGTAGGTGACTAACCAGTCATAGACCTGTAGGTGACTAACCAGTCATAGACCTGTAGGTGACTAACCAGTCATAGACCTGTAGGTGACTAACCAGTCATAGACCTGTAGGTGACCAACCAGTCATAGACCTGTAGGTGACTAACCAGTCATAGACCTGTAGGTGACTAACCAGTCATAGACCTGTAGGTGACTAACCAATCATAGACCTGTAGGTGACTAACCAGTCATAGACCTGTAGGTGACTAACCAGTCATAGACCTGTAGGTGACTAACCAGTCATAGACCTGTAGGTGACTAACCAGTCATAGACCTGTAGGTGACTAACCAGTCATAGACCTGTAGGTGACTAACCAGTAACCTGTAGGTGACTAACCAGTCATAGACCTGTAGGTGACTAACCAGTCATAGACCTGTAGGTGACTAACCAGTAACCTGTAGGTGACTAACCAGTCCTAGACCTCTAGGTGACTAACCAGTCATAGACCTGTAGGTGACTAACCAGTAACCTGTAGGTGACTAACCAGTCATAGACCTGTAGGTGACTAACCAGTCATAGACCTGTAGGTGACTAACCAGTCGTAGACCTGTAGGTGACTAACCAGTCATAGACCTGTAGGTGACTAACCAGTCATAGACCTGTAGGTGACTAACCAGTAACCTGTAGGTGACTAACCAGTCATAGACCTGTAGGTGACTAACCAGTCATAGACCTGTAGGTGACTAACCAGTCATAGACCTGTAGGTGACTAACCAGTCATAGACCTGTAGGTGACTAACCAGCCATAGATCTGTAGGTGACTAACCAGTCATAGACCTGTAGGTGACTAACCAGTGATAGACCTGTAGGTGACTAACCAGTCATAGACCTGTAGGTGACTAACCAGTCATAGACCTGTAGGTGACTAACCAGTAACCTGTAGGTGACTAACCAATCATAGACCTGTAGGTGACTAACCAGTCATAGACCTGTAGGTGACTAACCAGTCATAGATCTGTAGGTGACTAACCAGTCATAGACCTGTAGGTGACTAACCAGTGATAGACCTGTAGGTGACTAACCAGTCATAGACCTGTAGGTGACTAACCAGTCATAGACCTGTAGGTGACTAACCAGTCATAGACCTGTAGGTGACTAACCAGTCATAGACCTGTAGGTGACTAACCAGTAACCTGTAGGTGACTAACCAGTCATAGACCTGTAGGTGACTAACCAGTCATAGACCGTAGGTGACTAACCAGTCATAGACCTGTAGGTGACTAACCAGTCATAGACCTGTAGGTGACTAACCAGTCATAGACCTGTAGGTGACCAACCAGTACCTGTAGGTGACTAACCAGTCATAGACCTGTAGGTGACTAACCAGTCATAGACCTGTAGGTGACTAACCAGTCATAGACCTGTAGGTGACTAACCAGTCATAGACCTGTAGGTGACTAACCAGTCATAGACCTGTAGGTGACTAACCAGTCATAGACCTGTAGGTGACTAACCAGTCATAGACCTGTAGGTGACTAACCAGTCATAGACCTGTAGGTGACTAACCAGTCATAGACCTGTAGGTGACTAACCAGTGATAAGACCTGTAGGTGACTAACCAGTCATAGACCTGTAGGTGACTAACCAGTCATAGACCTGTAGGTGACTAACCAGTAACCTGTAGGTGACTAACCAATCATCAGACCTGTAGGTGACTAACCAGTCATAGACCTGCAGGTGAGACTAACCAGTCAGTAGATCTGTAGGTGACTAACCAGTCATAGACCTGTAGTGACTAACCAGTGATAGACCTTTCGTAGGTGATCTAACCAGTCATAGACCTATAGGTGACCTAACTTGTCATAAGACCTGTAGGTGACTTGAATCCAGGTCAGTAGACCTGTAGGTGACTAACCAGTAACCTGTAGGTGACTAACCAGTCATAGACCTGTAGGTGACTAACCAGTCATAGACCTGTAGGTGACTAACCAGTCATAGACCTGTAGGTGACTAACCAGTAACCTGTAGGTGACTAACCAGTCATAGACCTGTAGGTGACTAACCAGTAACCTGTAGGTGACTAACCAGTAACCTGTAGGTGACTAACCAGTCGTAGACCAGTAGGTGACTAACCAGTCATAGACCTGTAGGTGACTAACCAGTCATAGACCTGTAGGTGACTCCAGTTGACTAACCAGTCATAGACCTGTAGGTGACCCAGTCATAGACCTGTAGGTGACTAACCAGTAACCTGTAGGTGACTAACCAGTCATAGACCTGTGACGAACCTGTAGGTGACTAACCAGTCATAGACCTGTAGGTGACTAACCAGTAACCTGTAGGTGACTAACCAGTCATAGACCTGTGTGACAACGTCATAGACCGTAAGCTGTAGGTGACTAACCAGTAACCTGTAGGTGACTAACCAGTCATAGACCTGTAGGTGACTAACCAGTCATAGACCTGTAGGTGACTAACCAATCATAGACCTGTAGGTGACTAACCAGTAACCTGTAGGTGACTAACCAGTCATAGACCTGTAGGTGACTAACCAGTCATAGACCTGTAGGTGACTAACCAGTCATAGACCTGTAGGTGACTAACCAGGCATAGACCTGTAGGTGACTAACCAGTCATAGACCTGTAGGTGACTAACCAGTCATAGACCTGTAGGTGACTAACCAGTCATAGACCTGTAGGTGACTAACCAGTCATAGACCTGTAGGTGACTAACCAATCATAGACCTGTAGGTGACTAACCAGTCATAGACCTGTAGGTGACTAACCAGTCATAGACCTGTAGGTGACTAACCAGTCATAGACCTGTAGGTGACTAACCAGTCATAGACCTGTAGGTGACTAACCAGTCATAGACCTGTAGGTGACTAACCAGTCATAGACCTGTAGGTGACTAACCAGTCATAGACCTGTAGGTGACTAACCAGTCATAGACCTGTAGGTGACTAACCAGTCATAGACCTGTAGGTGACTAACCAGTCATAGACCTGTAGGATATCAGTTTGGGACATTAGAACGTAAGGGAGTGACATGTACTAGTTTTGCTGTAGACTTACAACTCATTTCATGTGTTGATTGTGATCTGTAATAAGGAGTTATTTCTTCCCAAGCAGGCTGTGTTGTTATTGAAAAGCTTATAGGATCTAATGAAAATCTCCCCCGTGGTAATTATGAACACCCCTAACTATCTATCTAATCTCTGGATCTGTCTGATGTTCCAGACGTTTCCTTTTTTCGGAGTGGATCCCACCATACTGAACGAGCATGGAGAGGAACTGGAGGGAGAGGCAGAGGGCTATCTGGTCAGTATAATAACACTATACTGGAGGGAGAGGCAGAGGGCTATCTGGTCAGTATAATAACACTATACTGGAGGGAGAGGCAGAGGGCTATCTGGTCAGTATAATAACACTATACTGGAGGGAGAGGCAGAGGGCTATCTGGTCAGTATAATAACACTATACTGGAGGGAGAGGCAGAGGGCTATCTGGTCAGTATAATAACACTATACTGGAGGGAGAGGCAGAGGGCTATCTGGTCAGTATATTAACACTATACTAGAGGGAGAGGCAGAGGGCTATCTGGTCAGTATAATAACACTATACTGGAGGGAGAGGCAGAGGGCTATCTGGTCAGTATAATAACACTATACTGGAGGGAGAGGCAGAGGGCTATCTGGTCAGTATAATAACACTATACTGGAGGGAGAGGCAGAGGGCTATCTGGTCAGTATAATAACACTATACTGGAGGGAGAGGCAGAGGGCTATCTGGTCAGTATAATAACACTATACTGGAGGGAGAGGCAGAGGGCTATCTGGTCAGTATAATAACACTATACTGGAGGGAGAGGCAGGCGGCTATCTGGTCAGTATAATAACACTATACTAGAGGGAGAGGCAGAGGGCTATCTGGTCAGTATAATAACACTATACTGGAGGGAGAGGCAGAGGGCTATCTGGTCAGTATAATAACACTATACTGGAGGGAGAGGCAGAGGGCTATCTGGTCAGTATAATAACACTATACTGGAGGGAGAGGCAGAGGGGCTATCCTGGTCAGTATAATAACACTATACTGGAGGGAGAGGCAGAGGGCTATCTGGTCAGTATAATAACACTATACTGGAGGGGAGAGGCAGAGGGCTATCTGGTCAGTATAATAACACTATACTGGAGGGAGAGGCAGAGGGCTATCTGGTCAGTATAATACACTATACTGGAGGGAGAGGCAGAGGGCTATCTGGTCAGTATAATAACACTATACTGGAGGGAGAGGCAGAGGGCTATCTGGTCAGTATAATAACACTATACTGGAGGGAGAGGCAGAGGGCTATCTGGTCAGTATAATAACACTATACTGGAGGGAGAGGCAGAGGGCTATCTGGTCAGTATAATAACACTATACTGGAGGGAGAGGCAGAGGGCTATCTGGTCAGTATAATAACACTATACTGGAGAGGGAGAGGCAGAGGCGGGGCTATCTGGTCAGTATAATAACACTATACTGGAGGGAGAGGCAGAGGGCTATCTGGTCAGTATAATAACACTATACTGGAGGGAGAGGCAGAGGGGCTATCTGGTCAGTATAATAACACTATACTGGAGGGAGAGGCAGAGGGCTATCTGGTCAGTATAATAACACTATACTGGAGGGAGAGGCAGAGGGCTATCTGGTCAGTATAATAACACTATACTGGAGGGAGAGGCAAGGGGCTATCTGGTCAGTATAATAACACTATACTGGAGGGAGAGGCAGGGGGCTATCTGGTCAGTATAATAACACTATACTGGAGGGAGAGGCAGGGGGCTATCTGGTCAGTATAATAACACTATAACTGGAGAGGAACTGGAGGCAGAGACAATGTGGCTATGTGGCTATATTTGGCTGTTTTCGCTGCATAATATTTAGACGTATGTGGTTGCAGGTGTTCAAGCGGCCCTGGCCTGGTATCATGCGTACTGTGTACGGAAACCAGGAGCGGTTTGAGAACACATACTTCAAGAAATTCCCAGGTTTTTACGTGACCGGCGATGGTAAGACAGTCAACTATTTTCTTACAACATTCTGTGATTGATTAGATTAATTTTTGATTACATTAGATCAATCATATTCATAGACAACCACAATGACATTGTGATAGCGACCTTGCTGCTAACGTGGGACTTAATTCATTCATTATACAACGGGTGGTTTGGAATTCCCATTGTTAGATCCTATCCTGTTAGATCCTGTCCTGTTAGATCCTATCCTGTTAGATCCTATCAGATCCTATCCTGTTAGATCCTATCAGATCCTATCCTGTTAGATCCTATCCTGTTAGATCCTATCAGATCCTATCCTGTTAGATCCTATCCTGTTAGATCCTGTTAGATCCTATCCTGTTAGATCCTATCAGATCCTATCCTGTTAGATCCTATCAGATCCTATCCTGTTAGATCCTATCAGATCCTATCCTGTTAGATCCTATCCTGTTAGATCCGGTTAGATCCTATCCTGTTAGATCCCATCAGATCCTATCCTGTTAGATTATATCCTGTTAGATTCTATCCTTTTAGATTCTATCCTGTTAGATTCTATCCTGTTAGATCCTATCAGATCCTATCCTGTTAGATCCTATCAGATCCTATCCTGTTAGATTCTATCCTGTTAGATCCTATCAGATCCTATCCTGTTAGATTCTATCCTGTTAGATTATATCCTGTTAGATCCTATCAGATCCTATCCTGTTAGATTCTATCCTGTTAGATCCTATCAGATCCTATCCTGTTAGATCCTATCAGATCCTATCCTGTTAGATCCTATCCTGTTAGATCCTGTTAGATCCTATCCTGTTAGATCCTGTTAGATCCTATCCTGTTAGATCCTATCAGATCCTATCCTGTTAGATCCTACCAGATTATATCCTGTTAGATTCTATCCTGTTAGATCCTATCAGATCCTATCCTGTTAGATCCTATCAGATTCTATCCTGTTAGATTCTATCCTGTTAGATCCTGTTAGATCCTATCAGATCCTATCCTGTTAGATTCTATCCTGTTAGATTCTATCCTGTTAGATCCTATCCTGTTAGATTCTATCCTGTTAGATTCTATCCTGTTAGATTCTATCCTGTTAGATACTGTCCTGTTAGATTATATCCTGTTAGATCCTATCCTGTTAGATCCTATCAGATTCTATCCTGTTAGATTATATCCTGTTAGATCCTATCAGATCCTATCCTGTTAGATTCTATCCTGTTAGATTCTATCCTGTTAGATCCTATCCTGTTAGATTCTATCCTGTTAGATTCTATCCTGTTAGATTCTATCCTGTTAGATCCTATCAGATCCTATCCTGTTAGATTCTATCCTGTTAGATCCTATCCTGTTAGATTCTATCCTGTTAGATTCTATCCTGTTAGATTCTATCCTGTTAGATTCTATCCTGTTAGATCCTATCAGATCCTATCCTGTTAGATTCTATCCTGTTAGATTCTATCCTGTTAGATACTGTCCTGTTAGATTATATCCTGTTAGATCCTATCAGATCCTATCCTGTTAGATCCTACCAGATTATATCCTGTTAGATTCTATCCTGTTAGATCCTATCAGATCCTATCCTGTTAGATCCTATCAGATTCTATCCTGTTAGATTCTATCCTGTTAGATCCTGTTAGATCCTATCAGATCCTATCCTGTTAGATTCTATCCTGTTAGATTCTATCCTGTTAGATCCTATCCTGTTAGATTCTATCCTGTTAGATTCTATCCTGTTAGATACTGTCCTGTTAGATTATATCCTGTTAGATCCTATCCTGTTAGATCCTATCAGATTCTATCCTGTTAGATTATATCCTGTTAGATCCTGTTAGATCCTATCAGATCCTATCCTGTTAGATTCTATCCTGTTAGATTCTATCCTGTTAGATTCTATCCTGTTAGATCCTATCAGATCCTATCCTGTTAGATTCTATCCTGTTAGATCCTATCCTGTTAGATTCTATCCTGTTAGATTCTATCCTGTTAGATCCTATCCTGTTAGATTCTATCCTGTTAGATTCTATCCTGTTAGATCCTATCCTGTTAGATTCTATCCTGTTAGATTCTATCCTGTTAGATCCTATCCTGTTAGATTATATCCTGTTAGATTCTATCCTGTTAGATTCTATCCTGTTAGATTCTATCCTGTTAGATCCTATCCTGTTAGATTCTATCCTGTTAGATTCTATCCTGTTAGATCCTATCCTGTTAGATTCTATCCTGTTAGATTCTATCCTGTTAGATCCTATCCTGTTAGATTATATCCTGTTAGATTCTATCCTGTTAGATTCTATCCTGTTAGATTCTATCCTGTTAGATTCTATCCTGTTAGATTATATCCTGTTAGATTCTATCCTGTTAGATTATATCCTGTTAGATACTGTCCTGTTAGATACTGTCCTGTTAGATTATATCCTCTTAGATTCTATCCTGTTAGATCCTGTTAGATCCAATCCTGTTAGATCCTATCAGATCCTATCCTGTTAGATTATATCAGATCCTATCCTGTTAGATTCTATCCTGTTAGATTCTATCCATTTAGATCCTATCCTGTTAGGTCCTATCAGATCCTATCCTGTTAGATCCTATCAGATCCTATCCTGTTAGATTCTATCCTGTTAGATCCTATCAGATCCTATCCTGTTAGATCCTATCAGATCCTATCCTGTTAGATCATATCCTGTTAGATTATATCCTGTTAGATTATATCCTGTTAGATACTGTCCTGTTAGATTCTATCCTGTTAGATCCTATCAGATCATATCCTGTTAGATCCTATCAGATTCTATCCTGTTAGATTATATCCTGTTAGATCCTATCAGATCCTATCCTGTTAGATTCTATCCTGTTAGATTCTATCCTGTTAGATCCTATCAGATCCTATCCTGTTAGATTCTATCCTGTTAGATCCTATCAGATCCTATCCTGTTAGATCCTATCAGATCCTATCCTGTTAGATTCTATCCTGTTAGATCCTATCAGATCCTATCCTGTTAGATTCTATCCTGTTAGATTATATCCTGTTAGATCCTATCAGATCCTATCCTGTTAGATTCTATCCTGTTAGATTCTATCCTGTTAGATTCTATCCTGTTAGATACTGTCCTGTTAGATTATATCCTGTTAGATCCTATCCTGTTAGATCCTATCAGATTATATCCTGTTAGATTATATCCTGTTAGATCCTATCAGATCCTATCCTGTTAGATCCTATCCTGTTAGATTATATCCTGTTAGATACTGTCCTGTTAGATTCTATCCTGTTAGATTCTATCCTGTTAGATCCTGTTAGATCCTATCCTGTTAGATCCTATCAGATCCTATCCTGTTAGATTCTATCAGATCCTATCCTGTTAGATTCTATCCTGTTAGATTCTATCCTGTTAGATTCTATCCTGTTAGATCCTATCCTGTTAGGTCCTATCAGATCCTATCATGTTAGATCCTATCAGATCCTATCCTGTTAGATTCTATCCTGTTAGATCCTATCAGATCCTATCCTGTTAGATCCTATCAGATCCTATCCTGTTAGATCCTATCAGATCCTATCCTGTTAGATCCTATCCTGTTAGATTCTATCCTGTTAGATTATATCATGTTAGATACTGTCCTGTTAGATTCTATCCTGTTAGATCCTATCAGATCCTATCCTGGTAGATCCTATCAGATTCTATCCTGTTAGATTATATCCTGTTAGATCCTATCAGATCCTATCCTGTTAGATTCTATCTTGTTAGATTCTATCCTGTTAGATCCTATCAGATCCTATCCTGTTAGATTCTATCCTGTTAGATTCTATCCTGTTAGATTCTATCCTGTTAGATCCTATCAGATCCTATCCTGTTAGATTCTATCCTGTTAGATCCTATCAGATCCTATCCTGTTAGATTCTATCCTGTTAGATTCTATCCTGTTAGATTCTATTATGTTAGATTCTATCCTGTTAGATTCTATCCTGTTAGATTCTATCCTGTTAGATTCTATCCTGTTAGATTCTATCCTGTTAGATTCTATCCTGTTAGATTATATCCTGTTAGATCCTATCAGATCCTATCCTGTTAGATCCTATCAGATTATATCCTGTTAGATTCTATCCTGTTAGATCCTATCCTGTTAGATCCTATCCTGTTAGATTCTATCCTGTTAGATTCTATCCTGTTAGATTCTATCCTGTTAGATCCTGTTAGATCCTATCCTGTTAGATCCTATCAGATCCTATCCTGTTAGATTCTATCCTGTTAGATTCTATCCTGTTAGATTCTATCCTGTTAGATTATATCAGATCCTATCCTGTTAGATTCTATCCTGTTAGATTCTATCCTGTTAGATTCTATCCTGTTAGATCCTATCCTGTTAGATTCTATCCTGTTAGATCCTATCAGATCCTATCCTGTTAGATTCTATCCTGTTAGATCCTATCCTGTTAGATTCTATCCTGTTAGATTCTATCCTGTTAGATCCTATCCTGTTAGATTCTATCCTGTTAGATTCTATCCTGTTAGATCCTATCCTGTTAGATTCTATCCTGTTAGATTCTATCCTGTTAGATCCTATCCTGTTAGATTATATCCTGTTAGATTCTATCCTGTTAGATTATATCCTGTTAGATCCTGTTAGATCCTATCAGATCCTATCCTGTTAGATTCTATCCTGTTAGATTCTATCCTGTTAGATTCTATCCTGTTAGATCCTATCAGATCCTATCCTGTTAGATTCTATCCTGTTAGATCCTATCCTGTTAGATTCTATCCTGTTAGATTCTATCCTGTTAGATCCTATCCTGTTAGATTCTATCCTGTTAGATCCTATCCTGTTAGATCCTATCCTGTTAGATTCTATCCTGTTAGATCCTATCCTGTTAGATTATATCCTGTTAGATTCTATCCTGTTAGATTCTATCCTGTTAGATTCTATCCTGTTAGATCCTATCCTGTTAGATTCTATCCTGTTAGATCCTATCCTGTTAGATCCTATCCTGTTAGATTCTATCCTGTTAGATCCTATCCTGTTAGATTCTATCCTGTTAGATTCTATCCTGTTAGATTCTATCCTGTTAGATTCTATCCTGTTAGATTCTATCCTGTTAGATTATATCCTGTTAGATTCTATCCTGTTAGATTATATCCTGTTAGATACTGTCCTGTTAGATTCTATCCTGTTAGATTCTATCCTGTTAGATTCTATCCTGTTAGATCCTATCAGATCCTATCCTGTTAGATCCTATCCTGTTAGATTCTATCCTGTTAGATACTGTCCTGTTAGATACTGTCCTGTTAGATTATATCCTCTTAGATTCTATCCTGTTAGATCCTGTTAGATCCTATCCTGTTAGATCCTATCAGATCCTATCCTGTTAGATTATATCAGATCCTATCCTGTTAGATTCTATCCTGTTAGATTCTATCCTGTTAGATCCTATCCTGTTAGGTCCTATCAGATCCTATCCTGTTAGATCCTATCAGATCCTATCCTGTTAGATTCTATCCTGTTAGATCCTATCAGATCCTATCCTGTTAGATCCTATCATATCCTATCCTGTTAGATCATATCCTGTTAGATTATATCCTGTTAGATTATATCCTGTTAGATACTGTCCTGTTAGATTATATCCTGTTAGATTCTATCCTGTTAGATCCTATCCTGTTAGATTCTATCCTGTTAGATTCTATCCTGTTAGATCCTATCCTGTTAGATTCTATCCTGTTAGATTCTATCCTGTTAGATCCTATCCTGTTAGATTATATCCTGTTAGATTCTATCCTGTTAGATTATATCCTGTTAGATCCTGTTAGATCCTATCAGATCCTGTTAGATTCTATCCTGTTAGATTCTATCCTGTTAGATTCTATCCTGTTAGATCCTATCAGATCCTATCCTGTTAGATTCTATCCTGTTAGATTCTATCCTGTTAGATTCTATCCTGTTAGATTCTATCCTGTTAGATCCTATCAGATTCTATCCTGTTAGATTCTATCCTGTTAGATCCTATCCTGTTAGATTCTATCCTGTTAGATTCTATCCTGTTAGATCCTATCCTGTTAGATTATATCCTGTTAGATTCTATCCTGTTAGATTCTATCCTGTTAGATTCTATCCTGTTAGATCCTATCCTGTTAGATCCTATCCTGTTAGATTCTATCCTGTTAGATCCTATCCTGTTAGATTCTATCCTGTTAGATTCTATCCTGTTAGATCCTATCCTGTTAGATTATATCCTGTTAGATTCTATCCTGTTAGATTCTATCCTGTTAGATTCTATCCTGTTAGATTCTATCCTGTTAGATTATATCCTGTTAGATTCTATCCTGTTAGATTATATCCTGTTAGATACTGTCCTGTTAGATACTGTCCTGTTAGATTCTATCCTGTTAGATTCTATCCTGTTAGATTCTATCCTGTTAGATTATATCCTGTTAGATTCTATCCTGTTAGATTATATCCTGTTAGATACTGTCCTGTTAGATACTGTCCTGTTAGATTATATCCTCTTAGATTCTATCCTGTTAGATCCTGTTAGATCCAATCCTGTTAGATCCTATCAGATCCTATCCTGTTAGATTATATCAGATCCTATCCTGTTAGATTCTATCCTGTTAGATTCTATCCATTTAGATCCTATCCTGTTAGGTCCTATCAGATCCTATCCTGTTAGATCCTATCAGATCCTATCCTGTTAGATTCTATCCTGTTAGATCCTATCAGATCCTATCCTGTTAGATCCTATCAGATCCTATCCTGTTAGATCATATCCTGTTAGATTATATCCTGTTAGATTATATCCTGTTAGATACTGTCCTGTTAGATTCTATCCTGTTAGATCCTATCAGATCATATCCTGTTAGATCCTATCAGATTCTATCCTGTTAGATTATATCCTGTTAGATCCTATCAGATCCTATCCTGTTAGATTCTATCCTGTTAGATTCTATCCTGTTAGATCCTATCAGATCCTATCCTGTTAGATTCTATCCTGTTAGATCCTATCAGATCCTATCCTGTTAGATCCTATCAGATCCTATCCTGTTAGATTCTATCCTGTTAGATCCTAT
This sequence comes from Coregonus clupeaformis, assembly GCF_020615455.1. NCBI lineage: Eukaryota > Metazoa > Chordata > Actinopteri > Salmoniformes > Salmonidae > Coregonus > Coregonus clupeaformis. The sequence continues at coordinate 6,463,451 of NC_059205.1, read as the reverse complement.
CAGATCCTATCCTGTTAGATTCTATCCTGTTAGATTATATCCTGTTAGATCCTATCAGATCCTATCCTGTTAGATTCTATCCTGTTAGATTCTATCCTGTTAGATTCTATCCTGTTAGATACTGTCCTGTTAGATTATATCCTGTTAGATCCTATCCTGTTAGATCCTATCAGATTATATCCTGTTAGATTATATCCTGTTAGATCCTATCAGATCCTATCCTGTTAGATCCTATCCTGTTAGATTATATCCTGTTAGATACTGTCCTGTTAGATTCTATCCTGTTAGATTCTATCCTGTTAGATCCTGTTAGATCCTATCCTGTTAGATCCTATCAGATCCTATCCTGTTAGATTCTATCAGATCCTATCCTGTTAGATTCTATCCTGTTAGATTCTATCCTGTTAGATTCTATCCTGTTAGATCCTATCCTGTTAGGTCCTATCAGATCCTATCATGTTAGATCCTATCAGATCCTATCCTGTTAGATTCTATCCTGTTAGATCCTATCAGATCCTATCCTGTTAGATCCTATCAGATCCTATCCTGTTAGATCCTATCCTGTTAGATTCTATCCTGTTAGATTCTATCCTGTTAGATCCTATCCTGTTAGATACTATCCTGTTAGATTATATCCTGTTAGATTATATCCTGTTAGATTCTATCCTGTTAGATTCTATCCTGTTAGATTATATCCTGTTAGATCCTATCAGATCCTATCCTGTTAGATCCTATCTTGTTAGATTCTATCCTGTTAGATCCTCTCTATCCTGTTAGATTCTATCAGATCCTATCCTGTTAGATTCTATCCTGTTAGATCCTATCAGATCCTATCCTGTTAGATTCTATCCTGTTAGATTCTATCCTGTTAGATTCTATCCTGTTAGATTCTATCCTGTTAGATTCTATCCTGTTAGATTCTATCCTGTTAGATTCTATCCTGTTAGATTCTATCCTGTTAGATCCTATCCTGTTAGATTCTATCCTGTTAGATCCTATCAGATCCTATCCTGAGTTCTATCCTGTCAGATTCTATCCTGTTAGATTCTATCCTGTTAGATCCTATCCTGTTAGATCCTATCCTGTTAGATTCTATCCTGTTAGATTCTATCCTGTTAGATTCTATCCTGTTAGATCCTGTTAGATCCTATCCTGTTAGATCTATCAGATCCTATCCTGTTAGATCCTATCTGTTAGATTCTATCCTGTTAGATTCTATCCTGTTAGATCCTATCAGATCCTATCCTGTTAGATTCTATCCTGTTAGATTCTATCCTGTTAGATTCTATCCTGTTAGATCCTATCCTGTTAGGTCCTATCTTAGATCCTATCCTGTAGATCCTATCCTGTTAGATTCTATCCTGTTAGATTCTATCCTGTTAGATCCTATCTCTATCCTGTTAGATCCTATCAGATCCTATCCTGTTAGATTCTATCTGTTAGATTCTATCCTGTTAGATCCTATCCTGTTAGATTCTATCCTGTTAGATTCTATCCTGTTAGATTCTGTCCTGTTAGATTCTATCCTGTTAGATCCTATCCTTAGATCCTATCCTGTTAGATTCTATCCGTTAGATTCTATCCTGTTAGATTCTATCCTGTTAGATCCTATCAGATCCTATCCTGTTAGATTCTATCCTGTTAGATTCTATCCTGTTAGATCCTATCCTTAGATCCTATCCTGTTAGATTCTATCCTGTTTGATTCTATCCTGTTAGATTCTATCCTGTTAGATCCTATCCTGTTAGATTCTATCCTGTTAGATTCTATCCTGTTAGATTCTATCCTGTTAGATTCTATCATCCTGTTAGATTCTATCCTGTTAGATTCTATCCTGTTAGATTCTATCCTGTTAGATCCTATCCTGTTAGATTCTATCCTGTTAGATTCTATCCTGTTAGATTCTATCCTGTTAGATTCTATCCTGTTAGATCCTATCCTGTTAGATTCTATCCTGTTAGATCCTATCAGATCCTATCCTGTTAGATTCTATCCTGTTAGATTCTATCCTGTTAGATCCTATCCTGTTAGATTCTATCCTGTTAGATTCTATCCTGTTAGATTCTATCCTGTTAGATTCTATCCTGTTAGATTCTATCCTGTTAGATCCTATCCTGTTAGATTCTATCCTGTTAGATTCTATCCTGTTAGATTCTATCCTGTTAGATTCTATCCTGTTAGATTCTATCCTGTTAGATTCTATCCTGTCAGATCCTTTCCCTTTTAGGTCCTATCAGATCCTATCCTGTTAGATCCTATCAGATCCTATCCTGTTAGATTCTATCCTGTTAGATCCTATCACATCCTATCCTGTTAGATCCTATCAGATCCTATCCTGTTAGATCCTATCAGATCCTATCCTGTTAGATCCTATCCTGTTAGATTCTATCCTGTTAGATTCTATCCTGTTAGATACTATCCTGTTAGATTCTATCCTGTTAGATCCTATCACCTATCCTGTTAGATCCTATCTAGTTCTATCCTGTTAGATTATATCCTGTTAGATCCTATTAGATCCTATCCTGTTAGATTCTATCCTGTTAGATTCTATCCTGTTAGATCCTATCAGATCCTATCCTGTTAGATTCTATCCTGTTAGATTCTATCCTGTTAGATTCTATCCTGTTAGATCCTATCAGATCCTATCCTGTTAGATTCTATCCTGTTAGATCCTATCAGATCCTATCCTGTTAGATTCTATCCTGTTAGATTCTATCCTGTTAGATTCTATCCTGTTAGATTCTATCCTGTTAGATTCTATCCTGTTAGATTCTATCCTGTTAGATTCTATCCTGTTAGATTATATCTTGTTAGATTATATCCTGTTAGATCCTATCAGATTCTATCCTGTTAGATCCTATCAGATCCTATCCTGTTAGATTCTATCCTGTTAGATCCTATCCTGTTAGATCCTATCCTGTTAGATTCTATCCTGTTAGATTATATCTTGTTAGATTATATCCTGTTAGATTATATCTTGTTAGATTCTATCCTGTTAGATCCTATCAGATCCTATCCTGTTAGATTCTATCCTGTTAGACTCTATCCTGTTAGATTCTATGCTGTTAGATTCTATCCTGTTAGATTCTATCCTGTTAGATTCTATCCTGTTAGATTCTATCCTGTTAGATTCTATCCTGTTAGATTATATCCTGTTAGATCCTATCGATCCTATCCTGTTAGATCCTATCAGATCCTATCCTGTTAGATTCTATCCTGTTAGATCCTATCAGATCCTATCCTGTTAGATCCTATCTGCTAGATTCTATCCTGTTAGATCCTATCAGATCCTATCCTGTTAGATCCTATCCTGTTAGATTCTATCCTGTTAGATACTATCCTGTTAGATTCTATCCTGTTAGATCCTATCAGATCCTATCCTGTTAGATCCCTATCAGATTATATCCTGTTAGATTCTATCCTGTTAGATCCTATCAGATCCTATCCTGTTAGATTCTATCCTGTTAGATTCTATCCTGTTAGATCCTATCAGATCCTATCCTGTTAGATTCTATCCTGTTAGATTCTATCCTGTTAGATTCTATCCTGTTAGATTCTATCCTGTTAGATTCTATCCTGTTAGATTCTATCCTGTTAGATTCTATCCTGTTAGATCCTATCAGATCCTATCCTGTTAGATTCTATCCTGTTAGATTCTATCCTGTTAGATCCTATCCTGTTAGATTCTATCCTGTTAGATTCTATCCTGTTAGATCCTATCCTGTTAGATTCTATCCTGTTAGATACTATCCTGTTAGATTCTATCCTGTTAGATTCTATCCTGTTAGATTCTATCCTGTTAGATTCTATCCTGTTAGATTCTATCCTGTTAGATTCTATCCTGTTAGATCCTTTCCCTTTTAGGTCCTATCAGATCCTATCCTGTTAGATCCTATCAGATCCTATCCTGTTAGATTCTATCCTGTTAGATCCTATCAGATCCTATCCTGTTAGATCCATCCTATCCTGTTAGATCCTATCAGATCCTATCCTGTTAGATCCTATCCTGTTAGATTCTATCCTGTTAGATTCTATCATGTTAGATACTATCCTGTTAGATTCTATCCTGTTAGATCCTACAGATCCTATCCTGTTAGATCCTATCATCCTGTTAGATTATATCCTGTTAGATCCTATTAGATCCTATCCTGTTAGATTCTATCCTGTTAGATTCTATCCTGTTAGATCCTATCCTATCCTGTTAGATTCTATCCTGTTAGATTCTATCCTGTTAGATTCTATCCTGTTAGATCCTATCAGATCCTATCCTGTTAGATTCTATCCTGTTAGATCCTATCAGATCATATCCTGTTAGATTCTATCCTGTTAGATTCTATCCTGTTAGATTCTATTATGTTAGATTCTATCCTGTTAGATTCTATCCTGTTAGATTCTATCCTGTTAGATTCTATCCTGTTAGATTATATCCTGTTAGATTATATCCTGTTAGATCCTATCAGATCCTATCCTGTTAGATCCTATCAAATATCCTGTTAGATTCTATCCTGTTAGATCCTATCCTGTTAGATCCTATCCTGTTAGATTCTATCCTGTTAGATTCTATCCTGTTAGATTCTATCCTGTTAGATCCTGTTAGATCCTATCCTGTTAGATCCTATCAGATCCTATCCTGTTAGATTCTATCCTGTTAGATTCTATCCTGTTAGATTCTATCCTGTTAGATTATATCAGATCCTATCCTGTTAGATTCTATCCTGTTAGATTCTATCCTGTTAGATTCTATCCTGTTAGATCCTATCCTGTTAGGTCCTATCAGATCCTATCCTGTTAGATCCTATCAGATCCTATCCTGTTAGATTCTATCCTGTTAGATCCTATCAGATCCTATCCTGTTAGATCCTATCAGATCCTATCCTGTTAGATCCTATCAGATCCTATCCTGTTAGATCCTATCCTGTTAGATTCTATCCTGTTAGATACTGTCCTGTTAGATTCTATCCTGTTAGATCCTATCAGATCCTATCCTGTTAGATCCTATCAGATTCTATCCTGTTAGATTCTATCCTGTTAGATCCTATCAGATCCTATCCTGTTAGATTCTATCCTGTTAGATTCTATCCTGTTAGATCCTATCAGATCCTATCCTGTTAGATTCTATCCTGTCTGATTCTATCCTGTTAGATTCTATCCTGTTAGATCCTATCAGATCCTATCCTGTTAGATTCTATCCTGTTAGATTCTATCCTGTTAGATTCTATCCTGTTAGATCCTATCAGATCCTATCCTGTTAGATTCTATCCTGTTAGATCCTATCAGATCCTATCCTGTTAGATTCTATCCTGTTAGATTCTATCCTGTTAGATCCTATCAGATCCTATCCTATCAGATCCTATCCTGTTAGATTCTATCCTGTTAGATTCTATCCTGTTAGATTCTATCCTGTTAGATTCTATCCTGTTAGATCCTATCAGATCCTATCCTGTTAGATTCTATCCTGTTAGATTCTATCCTGTTAGATCCTATCAGATCCTATCCTGTTAGATTCTATCCTGTCTGATTCTATCCTGTTAGATTCTATCCTGTTAGATCCTATCAGATCCTATCCTGTTAGATTCTATCCTGTTAGATCCTATCAGATCCTATCCTGTTAGATTCTATCCTGTTAGATTCTATCCTGTTAGATCCTATCAGATCCTATCCTGTTAGATCCTATCCTGTTAGATTCTATCCTGTTAGACTCTATCCTGTTAGATTATATCTTGTTAGATTATATCCTGTTAGATTATATCAGATCCTATCCTGTTAGATCCTATCAGATTATATCCTGTTAGATTCTATCCTGTTAGATCCTATCAGATCCTATCCTGTTAGATCCTATCCTGTTAGATTATATCCTGTTAGATTCTATCCTGTTAGATTCTATCCTGTTAGATCCTATCCTGTTAGATTCTATCCTGTTAGATCCTATCCTGTTAGATTCTATCCTATCAGATCCTATCCTGTTAGATCCTATCCTGTTAGATTATATCCTGTTAGATTCTATCCTGTTAGATTCTATCCTGTTAGATCCTATCCTGTTAGATTATATCCTGTTAGATCCTATCCTGTTAGATTATATCCTGTTAGATCCTATCCTGTTAGATTCTATCCTGTTAGATTATATCTTGTTAGATTATATCCTGTTAGATTATATCTTGTTAGATTCTATCCTGTTAGATCCTATCAGATCCTATCCTGTTAGATTCTATCCTGTTAGATCCTATCAGATCCTATCCTGTTAGATTCTATCCTGTTAGACTCTATCCTGTTAGATTCTATCCTGTTAGATTATATCCTGTTAGATTATATCTTGTTAGATTATATCCTGTTAGATCCTATCAGATCCTATCCTGTTAGATCCTATCAGATTATATCCTGTTAGATTCTATCCTGTTAGATCCTATCAGATCCTATCCTGTTAGATCCTATCCTGTTAGATTATATCCTGTTAGATTCTATCCTGTTAGTTACTGTCCTGTTAGATCCTATCCTGTTAGATTCTATCCTGTTAGATCCTATCCTGTTAGATTCTATCCTGTTAGATTCTATCCTGTTAGATTCTATCCTGTTAGATCCTATCAGATCCTATCCTGTTAGATTATATCCTGTTAGATTCTATCCTGTTAGATTCTATCCTGTTAGATTCTATCCTGTTAGATTCTATCCTGTTAGATCCTATCAGATCCTATCCTGTTAGATTCTATCCTGTTAGATTCTATCCTGTTAGATCCTGTCCTGTTAGATTCTATCCTGTTAGATTCTATCCTGTTAGATTCTATCCTGTTAGATACTATCCTGTTAGATTCTATCCTGTTAGATTCTATCCTGTTAGATTCTATCCTGTTAGATTATATCCTGTTAGATACTATCCTGTTAGATCCTGTCCTGTTAAAGACGATCCTGTTAGATCCTGTCCTGTTAGATGTGATCCTGTTACAGCCTATTTGGCTTCGCTGCTTGACCACTGTTATATCCTATCCTCTGTGACCACGTCCCAGCCATGATAAAAATATCATAACACATGGCCTCCTATGTATTATTTCATATTCATTCATTAATTCACTCACTCGTTGTTTCCCAGGCTGCAGGAGAGATGGAGATGGCTACTACTGGATCACAGGCAGGATAGACGACATGATCAACGTATCAGGTCAATTGTTTTCCACAGTTTTGCCACAGTGCTGCTGCTGTGTTTTTTGGTGGTGTAGGTTGGATTATTGTAAAGCGCTTTGTGACACAGGTCGCTGTGAAAAGTGCTTTATGAATACATTTGATCTATTAATTAATTGAATGAGTGATTGTGGCTCACTTAACCTATTGATTTTAACTAGTGGAGCAGAGAACCTGCGTCTCAAGCTGTTCTCTATTATTAGTGATAACTCTGTACAGTCAGTAATAGAACCCATGTTTGTCGTCCTCCTCCAGGTCACCTGTTGAGTACAGCGGAGGTGGAGGCATCTCTAACAGAGCATGGAGCGGTGGCCGAGGCAGCAGTGGTCAGCAGACCCCACGCGGTCAAGGGGGAGTGTCTCTACTGTTTCGTTACTCTGAAGGACTGCAGAGAGTTCGACCGCGCTCTGGTGGAGGAACTCAAGAGACAAGGTAGGGCTTTCAGACGGAGGAAAAACTAGACAAAAAACAAGAATCAAATTGATTGAAATTGAAGCCGAATCTATGTCCGTTATTGCCTTGAATTCCAGGTTTGTCCTTGTAGAAGGAATGCAAGGTTACGGCATCTGGCTTTGAGATTATGTCTATTACCATACTATGACTATCAGATCCAGTCGCCGTACCACCAAAGGTTTTTTTCTGATGGTATTATATTTCACATTAAAACGTTTTTCTTATGTCTTGCAGTGAGAGAGAAGATTGGTCCGATCGCCACTCCAGACTTCATCCAGAACGCTCCTGGACTTCCTAAAACACGCTCTGGTAGGTACACTGTTTACTTCACACGATGATTGACTTTTACAGACATTTTATAATTGACCTTTTTTATTTATGTTTCATTTGACCAACAACATCATCCTCAGGTAAGATCATGAGGCGGGTCCTGAGGCAGATTGCCCGGAACGAGAAGGATCTAGGTGACCTTTCAACTCTGGCTGACCCTAAGGTCGTGGAGGTCCTGTTCAGCCAGCGGTGTGAGACAGCTGCTTGAGGGGCTGCATGTCAACACTCTGTGTGGCGTCCTCTCCTCGTGTCCTCTCCTTCTCTCCTCTCCTTGTCTCCTCTCCTTCATCTACATTGTTCTGAAAACACAGGATAGGTGAATATAGGATATAGAATATTCAGTAGGCAATATGGCGGATGGGATGTTTTCTTTCTCTTACCTATTCAGCTTATATACCAGTGCAGATGAAGGAGAGGAGACAAGGAGTGGAAGCCAGGTTAGACGATTGAGACACACCCAGAGAGGCTCTCCCTCAAGTCACGGTGCGGATGAATACGGCACTGGTCCTGAATCAGTCTCAGGGCTTTTCATGTGCACTGTTTGGGGATGGGATTAGGTTTGGGAGGACAGATCCTAGATCAGATCTTATGGGAAAACGATTGACTTTGAGTTATTCTATGTAGACAAACGATAATACAGAAGCAACAGTCCAATGAAAGTCCCCAGCCCAAACATTGCATTCAGTTTCATTTCATTTTCTTTCCCGAACGGGGGTCAAACAGATAGGCCAAATAATTATAAATGCCACAATGTCATTTTGCATTTAATAATGGGTGGGCCCATATTGAGGTGAACTGGACCCAGAATCAGAATCTTACCCTTGTTGCCTGCTCAGTAACCTAACCTCTGGAACATTCTCTCAGTGTTCTAAATTATTGATCAGCTCAGGATGGATCAACATGATGAATCAGCTTGTAGCTTCCATCTTGCTTTTCACGATGTGCTCCTCAGACTTGATAGATTAGTAATGATCGGTCATGTCTAAATGATGAATGAAAGCTAGCTAGCTGTTCACTTTTTTTATAGCTATGAAAAACTATCCCAGGGAGACCAGTCAGCTTTGCACACTTCTACACCAGGGGCTTGTATTTGTTTGGACGTCAATGTATATTTCCAACTTGAGATTTTAATGTTTTTGTTGACATGAGAATAAAAGTGTTTCATGTTTAATGATTGTTCTTTTCAAATTCATATGAAAATCCTTTGAAAAGCTTTTTCTTCTAACGGGGAAGGCTTGTTAGACGACCCTCTTATGGTGCTTTGATGATATCATCGGCTAGTCTAGTCTAGTCAGATCAGAGCTGTGCTTCAGGGCTCTATTCAATCAGTATCGCGGAAAATGCAGCATTACAGCGTGATTTGAATTTTTAAAGGCAGTATTCCCACGTTAGCGTATATACGGCGTTTACTGTGAACGCTGCAGATGTCGGCTCAATAGGAAAATTATCTTTCAATTTCAGCGCTGCAGATTGAATAGAGGCCTTACTGTGAAAGCCTCTACCCTACTTTCAAGGCTTAATAATAATAATAAGATGTTTGGCAGTCGCCTTTATCCAAAGCGACTTATAGTCATAAGTCCCAAGCGGGAAATGTTTCATGTTTTATTGTCACGTACACGTTGTACTGTGAAATGCCTTTCTTAGAGTTTTTTTTTTGCCTTTCTTGATCCTACAAACCTTGGCGCTGCAAAGCGCTACCAACTTAGCCACGCAGGACCTGTTCTTTCCCTGTTGCTGTTTCTGATTGAGGGACAAACACATGCCGTAAGGTATCTGATCAGTCCAGCAGCGATTACAGAAGGAGTGAGGTACCTTATCTCAAGTGCCTTTTCAGCTGGAAACATGCTATCATGCAAAATATCCTTGAAGATAATCATCATTAGTTTGAAGTGCCTATAGACCATAGTAGAGCTGACGTCACTCTGTCAGACCAAGGACAGTCCTGTCAGCAGCTGCCAGACGTTAGAAGACATTAGAGATTCAGAAGTCATGAAATCCAATTTTCCACTCCACTTATTCAATTACAAATGAGATTGGATTATATTTGTTCGTGTGTGCATGTACATGGATAAGCACACCAAGGACAATGCAATTCCCAGGCTGTGGTAAATGCCTGAATAGAAAATCAGTTTTAATATTGCAGATAGATTGTGAGTTCTATCAATGTAATTATCTGCATCATCATCAAGTTTTGAATCTGCCGTTGTTTTTGTGTATCAGTTCATAAACCATGTGCCAAGGATTCGGCACATCGAATATCTCTTCCCAACTAGTTTGCAACCTGTATGGGGCAGCTGACAATTTGTTGGTCAAATGAAATACATTTTTATTGGTCGCATATGTTTAGCAGATGATATTGAGGGTGTAGTGAAATGCTTGTGTTCCTAGCTCCAACAGTGCAGTAATATCTAACAATTCACAACATGTATAGTACCAGTCAAACGTTTGGACACACCTACTCATTCAAGGGTTTTTCTTTATTTTTTACTATTTTCTACATTGTAGAATAATAGTGAAGACATCAAAACTATGAAATAACACATATGGAATCATGTAGTAACCAAAAAAGTGTTAAACAAATCAAAATATATATTTTATATTTGAGATTCTTCAAAGTAGCCACCCTTTGCCTTGATGACAGCTTTGCACACTCTTGGCATTCTCTCAACCAGCTTCACCTGGAATGCTTTTCCAACAGTCTCGAAGGAGTTCCCACATATGCTGAGCACTTGTTGGCTGCTTTTCCTTCACTCTGCGGTCCAACTCATCCCAAACCATCTCAATTGGGTTGAGGTTGGGTGATTGTGGAGGCCAGGTCATCTGATGCAGCACTCTGTCACTCTCCTTCTTGGTCAAATAGCCCTTACACAGCCTGGAGGTGTGTTTTGGGTCATTGTCCTGTTGAAAAACAAATGATAGTCCCACTAAGTGCAAACCAGATGGGATGGCGTATCGCTGCAGAATGCTGTGGCAGCCATGCTGGTTAAGTGTGCCTTGAATTCTAAATAAATCACAGACAGTGTCACCAGCAAAGCACCCCCACACCATCACACCTCCTCCTCCATGCTTCACAGTGGGAACCACACATGCTGAGATCATCCGTTCACCTACTCTGCGTCTCACAAAGACACAGTGTTTGGAACCAAAAATCTCAAATTTGGACTCCAGACCAAAGGACAGATTTCCACCGGTCTAATGTCCATTGCTTGTGTTTCTTGGCCCAAGCAGGTCTCTTCTTCTTATTGGTGTCCTTTAGTAGTTTTTATTTGGGCTGCAATCTGAGGCTGGTAACTCTAATTAACTTATCCTCTGCAGCAGAGGTAACTCTGGGTCTTCCTTTCCTGTGGCAGTCCTCATGAGAGCCAGTTTCATCATAGCGCTTGATGGTTTTTGCGACTGCACTTGAAGAAACGTTCAAAGTTTTTCCAGATTGACTGACCTTCATGTCTTAAAGTAATGATGGACTGTCATTTCTCTTTGCTTATTTTGAGCTGTTCTTGCCATAATATGGACTTGGTCTTTTACCAAATAGGGCTATCTTCTGTATACCCCCCCACCTTTTCACAACACAACTGATTGGCTCAAACGCATTAAGAAGGAAAGAGATTTCACAAATGAACATTTAAAAAGGCACACCTGTTAATTGAAATGCATTCCAGGTGACTACCTCATGAAGCTGGTTGAGAGAATACCAGGAGTGTGCAAAGTTGTCATCAAGGCAACGGGTGGCTACTTTGAAGAATCACAAATATTAAATATATTTTGATTTGTTAAACACTTTCATGGTTACTACATGATTCCACATGTGTTATTTCATAGTTTTGATGTCTTCAATGTAGAAAATAGTACAAATATAGAAAAACCCTTGAATGAGTAGGTGTGTCCAAACTTTTGACTGGTAGTGTAAGTGCCTTTGGAAAGTATTCAGACCCCTTGACTTTTTCCACATTTTGTTAGGTTACAGCCTTATTCTAAAATTGATTAAATAGTTTTTTCCCCTCATCAATATACACACAATACCCCATAATGACAAAGCAAAAACAGGTTTTTAGAAATGTATAAAAAGAAACACCATGAAATATCACATTACATAAGTATTCAGACCCTTTACTCAGTACTTTGTTGAAGCACCTTTGGCAGCGATTACAGCCTCGAGTCTTCTTGGGTATGACGCTACAAGCTTGGCACACCTGTATTTGGGGAGTTTCTCCCATTCTTCTCTGCCGATCCTCTCAAGCTCTGTCAGGTTGGATGGGGAGCGTCGCTGCACAGCTATTTTCAGGTCTCTCCAAAGATGTTCGATCAGATTCAAGTCCGGGCTCTGGCTGGGCGACTCAAGGACATTCAGAGACTTGTCCCGAAGCCACTCCTGCGTTGTGTTGGCTGTGTGCTTAGGGTCGTTGTCCTGTTTTTGCTTTGTCATTATGGGGAATTGTGTGTAGATTGATGTGGGGAGAGAGGGGAAAATAGAGGCCAAGTAAGAGGGTGAGATAAAAAGAGAGAGATTCCTGTAGAGATGGAGATAAGTGGAGGAGGAGAGAAGAGAAAGACATACTGTAGAGAAAGAGAGATAGATGAAAGAGAAGGAGAAGGAAGAGAGGAGAGGAGAAGGAAACGAGGGAGAGATGCAGGGGTTACCTATCCTGGAGTTATTAACCTATCCTGGAGTTATTAACCTATCCTGGAGTTATTAACCTCTCCTGGAGTTATTAGTGTTAATAATGAATGAGGCTCCAGAGAGGGGAGGAGAGAGACAGAAGACGGTGGCTTTACTTGACATCACTTATAAATGATAACAGGCCACGAAAGGAAAGGTAGGTGTCCCTAAACATGGACACATTATAGAGGCATCCTTTATTGTTGAAACTAAGGTTACTATAGTAAATGTTCACGAGGCATCCTGAATTTAAGATCTAATTAAATTATGAGAAATACACTGAAAAGGGAATTAGCCCTCGTCGTCTCCTATCAACACACTGGGTGTTATTAACTATTCAGTGGATTGGACCCCTCGTCTCCTATCAACACACTGGGTGTTATTAACTAATCATAGTAACGACTGTTTCTCTCTCTATTTATATCATAGTAGCAACTGTACAAAACAGCATACATACTGTATATAGTAGTACAATCATTTACATAAAAATATCTTACTTTTAGACTAAAAGTGTATGTAAATGATTGTACTACTATGTAATTCCAATTGACTAAAGGTTTTAGTCAATTGGAGTTAACTGACAACAAACTGACAGTTGAAGATATCACCACCCTCATAATCAAATCAAATCAAATTTTATTTTGTCACATGCTTTGTAAACAACAGGTGTAGACTAACAGTGAAATGCTTCCTTGTGGGCCCTTCCCAAACAACACAGAGAGAATGAAAGATACATCATATAAATGAAAATAAAATGAGGAATAAATACACAGTGAATAACTTTAATGTTTAATGCAGAGATTCAAAAACGATTGTGGGTTTAGACAATTCGCCATTTACAGGTTATTTACGACTAAAGCCGACATTTGCAGCTTTTTACGGACAAAGTGCGATCGGATTGCATCTTCACTCATCGGATGGTTCTATAATCGAACGAGTCCCTGCATACGAATACCTTGGTATTTGGATTGACAACGATTTATCGTATATTGTGTACATTTATGTTTTTCTATGCAATATGTGTTGTGTTTTATATTGAATTTGATTTGATTTTGATGTATTTTTTTTTAAATTGTATATCCAGGGCTTCCTCGTAAAAGATACACTGGTCTCAATGGTGACTCCCTGATTTAAATAAAGGTAAATAATTAAATCCCGGCCTTTAGTTGAGTTTTTACATCCAAGCTGGGTGATCTAGCACAATGACAGCAGTAGCAGCAGTTTGTATGTACATGCACTAACGTGTGTTTTCCCAAAGGCATGCAAATATGATCGCGTCCCAAAAGACAACCTATTCTCTACACAGTGCATGACCTTTGACCTGAGCCCACTCTAAAAAAAAAAATGCTGGGTTAAAAAAACAACTACATTTTGGGCTCTTTGGTAACCCAGTGCTGGGTTAATATTGGGGCAGAACACACACTGGGTTATATTGACCCAGCCAGTTGGGTTGCATGAATATATATAATATATATTATGTTATATTATAATAACCCAACATGTTGTTTTTTTGGGTATGCTGGGATGACCTAGCTGCTTATATTCAGGAAGCGTGGCTCATTAGTGGCTTGGCTTTCAGGTAGATCTTATTGGCCACTCTTGATAGTAAATGTCATTCCGGTGTATCATGTTAAAGAGATTATCCGGTACTTTTGTATACATTTTAGCCAGTAGTTCTGAAAGTAGCACTCACGAGCCAAAAGTGGTCCCCGAAAATTGCGTACTACCTCACATATGTGCACCACGACATTGTCTCTCTCTCGCTTTGCTGTGTGTGCATCTTGCTAGCTGTCACTCAAATGGCGAGGGTCTGAAGCTCATTGGTTAGAACTCAAATTGCTAGGGGTCTGGCCCACGTGGGGGAAAATGTATGGAAAATGGCACAGCAGAGCTTCCAAAAAAAACACTCACTTTCAAATTAGGGATTTCGTGGCTAATTGAGGTAAGACAGTAAGTCTGCTCATAGAATATGCATGTATGAAATACACATTGACACATCCAGCCCGGAGCCTGTCTTTAAGTTTGCATACTGCAAATTAAATGGTTCCTTTTTAAAAATATTTTACACATTCTTCTAGAATATTAAGATTATTTATTACATATGATAACAAGAAGGTATCTATTCCAACAAGTGGATTTGCATAGGCTTTTAGGGAACTCATATACTTCTGTAAGCCTCACTGAAGCTACAAAAATGTCAGGTGTTCAACCTTTACATGTGATAACTATACAACAGAACAGATTAATGACATTTACTCTCACGGGTGGCTAAAAAGAACTATTGGAATGCCACACCCGTACTAAACTACGCCTCCAGTCTTCGGATCTGACCCGCTGGGTCATATCTCAACGACCCAGCACCAATAACCCAGCATCAACAACCCAACCTTGCTCTTTTTAAAGAAAACAAATCAACCAAAACAACCCAACATGTTTTTACAGTGTGGGAATAGGTGGGAATAGGCTGCCATTCAACAACTGTGTTCCACATATACCGAAAGGTTATTCACTTACTATTTTTCCTCTCTTCTTCTATGCGTTTAGAGAGTTGAACATTCATTTTAACATATAGAGATAAAAACATACATACATTAGCATCGTAAATGACATCATGAAACAGCTGCCTCAGCGAACAGGAAGCAGTCGTGTTTGTTTGTTTGTTTGTTTCTTCTACCAATACAACTGAGTAGTCTGTCTTCAAGCTTCGAAGGAACAAACAGTAACATAAGGTATGGTCAACTTAATAAGAAAATAGTTTTAACAAGTATTTACACAACACAGAATATAACAAATTATATGTAATGCAAAATAATCAAAAACGTAAACAGACAGAACATTTGTAAACCTTCATGTTCGCACAAGTATTATAATAACGGTTTTATAGTTTTCTTTCAACACCTCAAAAGGTGTCCATTATATGGTTAAAATATAGATATATGTATTGTTTTGTATACATATATACACATATATCATGTGGAACTATGAGTAAATCAGGTACAGGCACCTCTGATGGCAATGTTTTTGATGAAGTCATTGTTGTTACAGTACATTCCAGGTTCTTTTCATTCCAGAATTCTAAGTTCCAGTTATTTTTCTTCCTGGTTGGTCAGCTGGTGCTAGAGGGTCTCATCCCCCCATTACATTACAACTCCTTCCTACGAGGGGGGGAGGGAGGACAAGGTAATGGGCGACGATTCTTTCATGCGGAAGACGACGGTTCCAGTCCTGTTCCTGTTCCAGTCTCGTCCAGCTCCGGTGTACAGGTGGTCCCAGTCACCATGGGGAAGGTGAACCTCCGCTCGGTGACATCGCGCCAGCCTCGGGGGGAGGAGGAGGGGGAATGGGCCGCCCAGCGGGAGGGGGGACGGCGGTTGGCTGGCCTCGCCGGACGCAGGAAACACGACTCCAGGGGTGGAGCCACCGGGGAACGAGGGAGGTCCTTCAGGAGAGGAGGAAGTAGATGTTAGAGAGAGAGAGAGAGGGAGACAAAATAGCTTCCTATATTCAACGTCTTTTAATGATGATTATTTTAATAATTTAAAAAAGGCATAACCCAAGACAGAGGAAAAGAAGTATGAACAAAAGTAAGTGTGACTAAAACAGGAAAGCAAATAATGACCACAGTACACAGTGAGGGAAAAAAGTATTTGATCCCCTGCTGATTTTGTACGTTTGCCCACTGACAAAGAAATGATCAGTCTATAATTTTAATGGTAGGTTTATTTGAACAGTGAGAAAAACGCATGATTGGCCCAGCGTCGTCCGGGTTTGGCCGGTGTAGGCCGTCATTGTAAATAAGAATGTGTTCTTAACTGACTTGCCTCGTTAAATAAAGGTTAAATAAAAAATTAAAACAATAAAAAAAACTTGGACCTGTTGTTATATAGCCTTTCTATTTTTATTAGCCTAACCCACGGAATGACAGGTATAACCCACGGAATGACAGGTATAACCCACGGAATGACAGGTATAACCCACGGAATGACAGGTATAACCCACGGAATGACAGGTATAACCCACGGAATGACAGGTATAACCCACGGAATGACAGGTATAACCCTAACCCACGGAATGACAGGTATAACCCACGGAATGACAGGTATAACCCTAACCCACGGAATGACAGGTATAACCCACAGAATGACAGGTATAACCCTAACCCACGGAATGACAGGTATAACCCTAACCCACGGAATGACAGGTATAACCCACGGAATGACAGGTATAACCCTAACCCACGGAATGACAGGTATAACCCACGGAATGACAGGTATAACCCACGGAATGACAGGTATCACCCACGGAATGACTGGTATAACCCACGGAATGACAGGTATAACCCACGGAATGACAGGTATAACCCACGGAATGACAGGTATAACCCTAACCCTAACCCACGGAATGACAGGTATAACCCTAACCCTAACCCACGGAATGACAGGTATAACCCTAACTCTAACCCACGGAATGACAGGTATAACCCACGGAATGACAGGTATAACCCTAACCCTAACCCACGGAATGACAGGTATAACCCACGGAATGACAGGTATAACCCACGGAATGACAGGTATAACCCTAACCCTAACCCACGGAATGACAGGTATAACCCACGGAATGACAGGTATAACCCACGGAATGACAGGTATAACCCACGGAATGACAGGTATAACCCACGGAATGACAGGTATAACCCACGGAATGACAGGTATAACCCACGGAATGACAGGTATAACCCACGGAATGACAGGTATTACCCACGGAATGACAGGTATAACCCACGGAATGACAGGTATAACCCACGGAATGACAGGTATAACCCACGGAATGACAGGTATAACCCTAACCCTGTCATGACAGTACATGACATCAAAGGATAGCGCTACCATTCTGCATGCACCATGTAAGCATACGAGAGGTTGACCAGATTGCACAGTGAAAACAGCATCATTTACATTTACATTTTCGTCATTTAGCAGACGCTCTTATCCAGAGTGACTTACAGGAGCAATTAGGGTTAAGTGCCTTGCTCAAGGGCACATCGACAGATTTTTCACCTAGTCGGCTCGGGGATCATGTTGACCACACAATGTTGATTTCAGTTTCACCACATCGACTCGGACCGCTAAAGCATGCAACCACGTCAATGACCCCTCCGGAAGATTCAGTTCATTTGAAACACAAGCCGACGTCACGCAATCATGAGACCACATACCCACTCACACGCGCACGGTGTTCAAAGAGCTGTCTTCGCCAATGAGCTTTAGACAGGTTGTTAGTGTGAGAGAAGGAAAAGGTGGTGAGAGAACTGTAAAGGAAGAGAGATGGAAAGCAACACAGCAATGCAAGGAACAGTAGGGTTCAAACCAGCAGCCACAGTCGCAGACAGAGCAGAAGACCTATTAGAAACCGTGTTACTGTATGTTAGATAGTCTAGTGAAAGACAGAAGCTGGCGCACACCCAAAAATGTTTTGTAGAGGTGTTGACTAACGGAGAGTGAACTATACAAATATAGAAACCCTGAAGAAGAAGACACTGTTGGTTTGCTATTTAATATAATATTAATGTTTGGGAGCATAGTGTGATTTTCTTTCTCTATTTTTATGTTAGATCGTCTACCATCAACCCGTTGTTGTTGTTGTGGTGTGGATGGATCCAACAGTGATGTCCAACAGAGTCATCTCTCTCTCTGTGGCCACCTCAGGGGTTAGAGACGGTTTTCACATCTAGAAGATGGCTTTGTTTTGTTTTCTAGGTTATTGGAAATCAGCTCACCTACGTTTTATATATATAACAGTAAACCATCACTAAACCTTTCAGTACTGGTTCTTCTACAGCAGAACACACTGACAGACGTACAGTATACAGCCAGATATGGACAGAAAACGGATGACTCTTTGGGTCACTGGAGTTGATTTGTGAATATTATGAATCATTACATATGAAATACCATATTAGACCATGCAGACATCTACACAGACAGATGTGGATGATGATAATAACGCAGCTACAATATCACTGACTCCTCCGACGTCGTTGACCTGTGAGGCATGCTGTGATTGGCTGATGGGGGCGGGGGTGAGGTGAGATGAGGAGGGGTCCATGGTAACCCTGTGACCCCCGGCCGTGAGGTTATAGGTCAGAGAACCAGGAAATAAACAAGAACTTACATCACTCGGGGACAAGCAGGGTTAGAGTCCCCATGGAGCAGTAAGTAAGACAGTGTGGTTCTAGAATCAGCAGAATAGCATAGACAGAACAGAGGAGAGAAAGACAGGGGGACAGGGGGGAGGGAGGGAGGGAGGAAAAACCAGAGATGAGAAGAAGCAGAGAGAGAGGGGGGAGAGAGAGAGAGAGAGAGAGAGAGAGAGAGAGAGAGAGAGGGAGAGAGAGAGAGAGAGAGAGGGGAGAGAGAGAGAGAGAGAGAGAGAGAGAGAGGGAGAGAGAGAGAGAGAGAGAGAGAGAGAGAGAGAGAGAGAGAGAGAGAGAGAGAGAGAGAGAGAGGGGGAGAGAGAGAAAGAGAGAGAGGGGGAGAGAGAGAGAGAGAGAGAGAGAGAGAGAGAGAGAGAGAGAGAGAGAGAGAGAGAGAGAGAGAGAGAGAGAGAGAGAGAGAGAGGGGGGAGAGAGAGAAAGAGAGAGAGAGAGGGGGGAGAGAGAAAAAGAGAGAGCGAGAGAGAGAGAGAGAGAGGGGAGAGAGAGATAGAGAGCGAGAGAGAGGGAAACAGGAAAACAAGACCTTATTTACATAAGTATTCAGACCCTTTGCTATGAGACTCGAAATTGAGCTCAGGTGCATCCTGTTTCCATTGATCATCCGTGAGATGTTTCTACAACTTGATTGGAGTCCGCCTGTGGTAAATTCAATAGATTGGACATGATTTGGAAAGGCACACACCTGTCTATATAAGGTCCCACAGTTGACAATGCATGTCAGAGCAAAAACCATGCCATGAGGTCGAAGGAATTGTCCGTAGAGATCCAAGAGAGGATTGTGTCGAGGCACAGATCTGGGGAAGGGTACCAAAAAATGTCTGCAGCATTGAAGGACCCCAAGAACACAGTGGCCTCCATCATTCTTAAATGGAAGAAGTTTGGAAACACCAAGACTCTTCCTAGAGCTGGACGCCCGGCCAAACTAAGCAATCGGGGGAGAAGGGCCTTGGTCAGGGAGGTGAAGAACCTGATGGTCACTGACAGAGCTCCAGAGTTCCTCTGTGGAGATGGGAGAACCTTCCAGAAGGACAACCATCTCTGCAGCACTCAGCAATCAGGCCTTTATGGTAGAGTGGTCAGACGGAAGCCACTCCTCAGTAAAAGGCACATGACAGCCTGCTTGGAGTTTGCCAAAAGGCACCTAAAGGACTCTCAGACCATGAGAAACAAGATTCTCTGGTCTGATGAAACCAAGATTTAACTCTTTGACCTGAATGCCAAGCGTCACGTCTGGAGGAAACCTGGCACCATCCCTACGGTGAAGCATGGTGGTGGCAGCATCATGCTGTGGGGATGTTTTACAGCGGCAGGGACTAGGAGACTAGTCAGGATCGAGGGAAAGATGAATGGAGCAAAGTACAGAGAGATACTTGATGGAAACCTGCTCCAGAGCGCTCAGGACCTCAGACTGGGGCGAAGGTTCACCTTCCAACAGGACAACGACTCTAAGCACACAGCCAAGACAACGCAGGAGTGGCTTCGGGACAAGTCTCTGAATGTCCTTGAGTGAGTGGCTCAGCCAGAGCCCAGACTTGAACCCGATCAAACATCTCTGGAGAGACCTGAAAATAGCTGTGCAGCGATGCTCCCCATCCAACCTGACAGAGCTTGAGAAGATCTGCAGAGAAGAATGGGAGAAACTCCCCAAATACACGTGTGCCAAGCTTGTAGCGTCATACCCAAGAAGACTAAAGGCTGTAATCTCTGTTAAAGGTGCTTCAAGAAGGTACTGTGTAAAGGGTCTGAATACTTATGTAAATGTGATATTTCTGTTTTTTATAAATTTGCAAAAGAAAAAATGCTTTGTCATTATGGAGTATTGTGGGCAGATTGATTAGGAAATAAAAAACAATTTAATCAATTTTAGAATAAGGCTGTTACATAACAAAATGTGGAAAAAGTCAAGGGGTCTGAATACTTTCCTGAATCAAATCAAATCAAATCAAATTTTATTGGTCACATGCGCCGAATACAACAGGTGCAGACATTACAGTGAAATGCTTACTTACAGCCCTTAACCAACAGTGCATTTATTTTAAACAAAAAAAGTAAAAATAAAACAACAACAAAAAAAAGTGTTGAGAAAAAAAAGAGCAGAAGTAAAATAAAGTGACAGTAGGGAGGCTATATATACAGGGGGTACCGTTGCAGAGTCAATGTGCGGGGCACCGGCTAGTTGAGGTAGTTGAGGTAATATGTACATGTGGGTAGAGTTAAAGTGACTGTGCATAAATACTTAACAGAGTAGCAGCAGCGTAAAAAGGATGGGGTGGGGGGGCAGTGCAAATAGTCCGGGTAGCCATGATTAGCTGTTCAGGAGTCTTATGGCTTGGGGGTAGAAGCTGTTGAGAAGTATTTTGGACCTAGACTTGGCACTCCAATACCGCTTGCCGTGCGGTAGCAGAGAGAACAGTCTATGACTAGGGTGGCTGGAGTCTTTGACAATTTTGAGGGCCTTCCTCTGACACCGCCTGGTATAGAGGTCCTGGATGGCAGGAAGCTTTGCCCCAGTGATGTACTGGGCCGTACGCACTACCCTCTGTAGTGCCTTGCGGTCGGAGGCCAAGCAGTTGCCATACCAGGCGGTGATGCAACCAGTCAGGATGCTCTCGATGGTGCAGCTGTAGAATTTTTTGAGGATCTGAGGACCCATGCCAAATCTTTTTAGTCTCCTGAGGGGGAATAGGCTTTGTTGTGCCCTCTTCACGACTGTCTTGGTGTGTTTGGACCATGATAGTTCGTTGGTAATGTGGACACCAAGGAACTTGAAGCTCTCAACCTGTTCCACTACAGCCCCGTCGATGAGAATGGGGGCGTGCTCAGTCCTCTTTTTTTTCCTGTAGTCCACAATCATCTCCTTTGTCTTGGTCTCGTTGAGGGAGAGGTTGTTGTCCTGGCACCACACGGCCAGATCTCTGACCTCCTCCCTATAGGCTGTCTCATCGTTGTCGGTGATCAGGCCTACCACTGTTGTGTCGTCGGCAAACTTAATGATGGTGTTGGAGTCGTGCCTGGCCATGCAGTCATGGGTGAACAGAGAGTACAGGAGGGGGACTGAGCACGCACCCCTGAGGGGCCCCCGTGTTGAGGATCAGTGTGGCAGATGTGTTGTTACCTACCCTTACCACCTGGGGGCGGCCCGTCAGGAAGTCCAGGATCCAGTTGCAGAGGGAGGTGTTTAGTCCCAGGATCCTTAGCTTAGTGATGAGCTTAGAGGGCACTATGGTGTTGAATGCTGAGCTGTAGTCAATGAATAGCATTCTCACGTAGGTGTTCCTCTTGTCCAGGTGGGAAAGGGCAGTGTGGAGTGCAATAGAGATTGCATCATCTGTGGATCTGTTGGGGCGGTATGCAAATTGGAGTGGGTCTAGGGTTTCTGGGATAATGCTGTTGATGTGAGCCATGACCAGCCTTTCAAAGCACTTCATGGCTACAGACGTCAGTGCTACGGGTCGGTAGTCATTTAGGCAGGTTATCTTAGAGTCCTTGGGCACGGGGACTATGGTGGTCTGCTTGAAACATGTTGGTATTACAGACTCAGTCAGGGACATGTTGAAAATGTCAGTGAAGACACTTGCCAGTTGGTCAGCACATGCTCGGAGTACACGTCCTGGTAATCCGTCTGGCCCTGCGGCCTTGTGAATGTTGACCTGCTTAAAAGTCTTACTCACATCGGCTACGGAGAGCGTGATCACATAGTCATCCGGAACAGCTGGTGCTCTCATGCATGCTTCAGTGTTGCTTGCCTCGAAGCGAGCATAGAAGTGGTTTAGCCTGTCTGGTAGGCTTGTGTCACTGGGCAGCTCGCGGCTGTGCTTCCCTTTGTAGTCTGTAATAGTTTTCAAGCCCTGCCACATCCGACGAGCGTCAGAGCCAGTGTAGTACGATTCAATCTTAGTCCTGTATTGACTCTTTGCCTGTTTGATGGTTCGTCGGAGGTCATAGCGGGATTTCTTATAAGCGTCCGGGTTAGAGTCCCGTTCCTTGAAAGCGGCAGCTCTACCCTTTAGCTCAGTGCGGATGTTTCCTGTAATCCATGGCTTCTGGTTGGGGTATGTACGTACGGTCACTGTGGGGACAACATCATCGATGCACTTATTGATGAAGCCAGTGACTGATGTGGTGTACTCCTCAATGCTGTCTGAAGAATCCCGGAACATGTTCCAGTCTGTGCTAGCAAAACAGTCCTGTAGCTTAGCATCTGCGTCATCTGACCACTTTTTTATTAACCGAAGTCACTGGTGCTTCCTGCTTTAGTTTTTGCTTATAAGCAGGAATCAGGAGGATAGAGTTATGGTCAGATTTGCCAAATGGAGGGTGAGGGAGAGCTTTGTATGCGTCTCTGTGTGTGGAGTAAAGGTGGTCTAGAGTTTTTTTTCCTCTGGTTGCACATTTAACATGCTGTTAGAAATTAGGTAGAACGGATTTAAGTTTCCCTGCATTAAAGTCCCCGGCCACTAGGAGCGCTGCATCTGGATGAGCGTTTTCCTGTTGATTAATGGCCTTGTACAACTCAGTCAGTGCAATCTTAATGCCAGCATTGGTTTGTGGTGGTAAATAGACAGCTATGAAAAATATAGATGAAAACTCTCTTGGTAAATAGTGTGGTCTACAGCTTATCATAAGATACTCTACCTCAGGCGAGCAAAACCTCGAGACTTCCTTAGTATTTGATTTTGTGCACCAGCTGTTGTTTACAAATATACACAGACCGCCACCCCTTGTCTTACCGGAGTCAGCCGTTCTGTCCTGCCGATGTAGCGTATAGCCTGCTAGCTGAATGTTATCATTGTCGTCGTTCAGCCACGACTCGGTGAAACATTAGATATTACAGTTTTTAATGTCCCGTTGGTAGGATAACCGTAATCTTAAGTCGTCCAATTTATTTTCAAATGATTGAACGTTGGCTAATAGGATTGATGGAAGAGGCAGTTTACTCGCTCGCCGTCGGATCCTTACAAGGCACCCCGATCTACGTCCACGATATCTCCGTCTCTTCCTCACGCGAATGACGGGGATTTGGGCCTTGTCGGGTGTCTGTATGATATCCTTCGCGGCCGCCTCGTTGAAGAAAAAGTCTTCGTCCAATACGAGGTGAGTAGTCGCTGTCCTGATATCCAGAAGCTCTTTTTGGTTATAAGAGACGATGGCAGAAACATTATGTACAAAATAAATTACAAATAACGCGGAAAAACACATATAATAGTACAATTGGTTAGAGGGCTGTAAAACGGCAGCCATCTTCTCCGGCGCTGTTCTGAATGCACTGTAAGTGCCTTTGAATAGGGTATGGTAGTAGGTGCAACTCAATATTAGGAAGGTGTTCTTAATGTTTTGTACATTCAGTGTAGGAATATAACTTAGTGCTTCACTGTAATGTTTTCATTCACTTTTAACATACAGTATTATCATAATGCTACAGTGGGGAAAAAAAGTATTTAGTCAGCCACCAATTGTGCAAGTTCTCCCACTTAAAAAGATGAGAGAGGCCTGCCATTTTCATCATAGGTACACGTCAACTATGACAGACAAATTGAGAAAAAAAATCCGGAAAATTACATTGTAGGATTTTTAATGAATTTATTTGCAAATTATGGTGGAAAATAAGTATTTGGTCACCTACAAACAAGCAAGATTCCTGGCTCTCACAGACTTGTAACTTCTTCTTTAAGAGGCTCCTCTGTCCTCCACTCGTTACCTGTATTAATGGCACCTGTTTGAACTTGTTATCAGTATAAAAGACACCTGCCCACAACCTCAAACAGTCACACTCCAAACTCCACTATGGCCAAGACCAAAGAGCTGTCAAAGGACACCAGAAACAAAATTCTAGACCTGCACTAGGCTGGGAAGATTGAATCTGCAATAGGTAAGCAGCTTGGTTTGAAGAAATCAACTGTGGGAGCAATTATTAGGAAATGGAAGACATACAAGACCACTGATAATCTCCCTCGATCTGGGGCTCCACGCAAGATCTCACCCTCGTGGGGTCAAAATGATCACAAGAACGGTGAGCAAAAATCCCAGAACCACACGGGGGACCTAGTGAATGACCTGCAGAGAGCTGGGACCAAAGTAACAAAGCCTACCATCAGTAACGCACTCACGCAGTGCCAGACGTGTCCCCTGCTTAAGCCAGTACATGTCCAGGCCCGTCTGAAGTTTGCTAGAGTGCATTTGGATGATCCAGAAGAGGATTGGGAGAATGTCATATGGTCAGATGAAACCAAAATATAACTTTTTGGTAAAAACTCAACTCGTCGTGTTTGGAGGACAAAGAATGCTGATTTGCATCCAAAGAACACCATACCTACTGTGAAGCATGGGGGTGAAACATCATGCTTTGGGGCTGTTTTTTCTGCAAAGGGACCAGGACGACTGATCCGTGTAAAGGAAAGAATGAATGGGGCCATGTATCGTGAGATTTTTAGTGAAAACCTCCTTCCATCAGCAAGGGCATTGAACATGAAACGTGGCTGGGTCTTTCAGCATGACAATGATCCCAAACACACCGCCCGGGCAACGAAGGAGTGGCTTCGTAAGAAGCATTTCAAGGTCCTGGAGTGGCCTAGCCAGTCTCCAGATCTCAACCCCATAGAAAATCTTTGGAGGGAGTTGAAAGTCCGTGTTGCCCAGCGACAGCCAAAAAACATCACTGCTCTAGAGGAGATCTGCATGGAGGAATGGGCCAAAATACCAGCAACAGTGTGTGAAAACCTTGTGATGACTTACAGAAAATGTTTGACCTGTGTCATTGCCAACAAAGGGTATATAACAAAGTATTGAAAAACTTTTGTTATTGACCAAATACTTATTTTCCACCATAATTTGCAAATAAATTCATTAAAAATCCTACAATGTGATTTTCTGGATTTTTTTTCTTCATTTTGTCTGTCATAGTTGACGTGTACCTATGATGAAAATTACAGGCCTCTCTCATCTTTTTAAGTGGGAGAACTTGCACAATTGGTGGCTGACTAAATACTTTTTTTCCCCACTGTATATAGCTTTTAACCTACTTTTTGATCCTCTGGTGGTCTACTGATACTGCAATTACTTAAAGAATTTCAACCAAACGTTATATTCATGTTTTTTCAACATATTGAACACATTGCTTGGCAACAACCGGATGTATCCGGTTTTCAGGGATACAGCTAATTCAACCTAGCTTCCTTTTCCGCTGAAAACCTGCTATGTTAGTTTAGGACAGATAGCCAGGGTTTGAAACCCCCAGAAACCCCCAGTAACCACCAGTAACCCCCAGAAACCACCAGTAATCAGCCCTACTCCCTATGGTCACTGCAATACTACCAGTGTCCTGAAGCAGAGTGATACTGAATGGGTGGCGAGTGGTGGCTGAAGCAGAGTGATACTGAATGGGTGGTGAGTGGAAGCTGAAGCAGAGTGATACTGAATGGGTGGTGGGTGGTGGCTGAAGCAGAGTGATCCTGAATGGGTGGTGAGTGGAGGCTGAAGCAGAGTGATCCTGAATGGGTGGTGAGTGGAGGCTGAAGCAGAGTGATACTGAATGGGTGGTGAGTGGAGGCTGAAGCAGAGTGATACTGAATGGGTGGTGAGTGGTGGCTGAAGCAGAGTGATACTGAATGGGTGGTGAGTGGAGGCTGAAGCAGAGTGATACTGAATGGGTGGTGAGTGGAGGCTGAAGCAGAGTGATACTGAATGGGTGGTGAGTGGAGGCTGAAGCAGAGTGATACTGAATGGGTGGTGAGTGGAGGCTGAAGAAGAGTGATACTGAATGGGTGGTGAGTGGAGGCTGAAGCAGAGTGATACTGAATGGGTGGTGGGTGGCTGAAGCAGAGTGATACTGAATGGGTGGTGAGTGGAAGCTGAAGCAGAGTGATACTGAATGGGTGGTGAGTGGAAGCTGAAGCAGAGTGATACTGAATGGGTGGTGGGTGGAGGCTGAACCAGAGTGATACTGAATGGGTGGTGAGTGGAGGCTGAAGCAGAGTGATACTGAATGGGTGGTGGGTGGCTGAAGCAGAGTGATACTGAATGGGTGGTGGGTGGCTGAAGCAGAGTGATACTGAATGGGTGGTGAGTGGTGGCTGAAGCAGAGTGATACTGAATGGGTGGTGAGTGGAGGCTGAAGCAGAGTGATACTGAATGGGTGGTGAGTGGAGGCTGAAGCAGAGTGATACTGAATGGATGGTGAGTGGTGGCTGAAGCAGAGTGATACTGAATGGGTGGTGAGTGGAGGCTGAAGCAGAGTGATACTGAATGGGTGGTAGGTGGAGGCTAAAGCAGAGTGATACTGAATGGGTGGTGAGTGGAGGCTGAAGCAGAGTGATACTGAATGGGTGGTGAGTGGTGGCTGAAGCAGAGTGATACTGAATGGGTGGTGAGTGGAGGCTGAAGCAGAGTGATACTGAATGGGTGGTGAGTGGAGGCTGAAGCAGAGTGATACTGAATGGGTGGTGAGTGGAGGCTGAAGCAGAGTGATACTGAATGGGTGGTGGGTGGAGGCTGAAGCAGAGTGATAATGAATGGGTGGTGAGTGGAGGCTGAAGCAGAGTGATGCTGAATAGGTGGTGAGTGGAGGCTGAAGCAGAGTGATACTGAATGGGTGGTGGGTGGAGGCTGAAGCAGAGTGATACTGAATGGGTGGTGAGTGGAGGCTGAAGCAGAGTGATACTGAATGGGTGGTGAGTGGAGGCTGAAGCAGAGTGATACTGAATGGGTGGTGGGTGGAGGCTGAAGCAGAGTGATACTGAATGGGTGGTGAGTGGAGGCTGAAGCAGAGTGATACTGAATGGGTGGTGAGTGGAGGCTGAAGCAGAGTGATACTGAATGGGCGGTGAGTGGAGGCTGAAGCAGAGTGATACTGAATGGGTGGTGAGTGGAGGCTGAAGCAGAGTGATACTGAATGGGTGGTGAGTGGAGGCTGAAGCAGAGTGATACTGAATGGGTGGTGAGTGGAGGCTGAAGCAGAGTGATACTGAATGGGTGGTGAGTGGCTGAAGCAGAGTGATACTGAATGGGTGGTGAGTGGCTGAAGCAGAGTGATACTAAATGGGTGGTGAGTGGAGGCTGAAGCAGAGTGATGCTGAATGGGTGGTGAGTGGAGGCTGAAGCAGAGTGATACTGAATGCGTGGTGAGTGGAGGCTGAAGCAGAGTGATACTGAATGGGTGGTGAGTGGCTGAAGCAGAGTGATACTAAATGGGTGGTGAGTGGAGGCTGAAGCAGAGTGATACTGAATAGGTGGTGAGTGGTGGCTGAAGCAGAGTGATACTGAATGGGTGGTGGGTGGCTGAAGCAGAGTGATACTGAATGGGTGGTGAGTGGAGGCTGAAGCAGAGTGATACTGAATGGGTGGTGGGTGGAGGCTGAAGCAGAGTGATACTGAATGGGTGGTGAGTGGCTGAAGCAGAGTGATACTGAATGGGTGGTGGGTGGTGGCTGAAGCAGAGTGATACTGAATGGGTGGTGGGTGGCTGAAGCAGAGTGATCCTGAATGGGTGGTGGGTGGCTGAAGCAGAGTGATACTGAATGGGTGGTGGGTGGCTGAAGAAGAGTGATACTGAATGGGTGGTGAGTGGAGGCTGAAGCAGAGTGATACTGAATGGGTGGTGAGTGGAGGCTGAAGCAGAGTGATCCTGAATGGGTGGTGAGTGGCTGAAGCAGAGTGATACTGAATGGGTGGTGGGTGGCTGAAGCAGAGTGATACTGAATGGGTGGTGAGTGGTGGCTGAAGCAGAGTGATACTGAATGGGTGGTGAGTGGAGGCTGAAGCAGAGTGATACTGAATGGGTGGTGAGTGGAGGCTGAAGCAGAGTGATACTGAATGGATGGTGAGTGGTGGCTGAAGCAGAGTGATACTGAATGGGTGGTGAGTGGAGGCTGAAGCAGAGTGATACTGAATGGGTGGTAGGTGGAGGCTGAAAGCAGAGTGATACTGAATGGGTGGTGAGTGGAGGCTGAAGCAGAGTGATACTGAATGGGTGGTGAGTGGTGGCTGAAGCAGAGTGATACTGAATGGGTGGTGAGTGGAGGCTGAAGCAGAGTGATACTGAATGGGTGGTGAGTGGAGGCTGAAGCAGAGTGATACTGAATGGGTGGTAGGTGGAGGCTAAAGCAGAGTGATACTGAATGGGTGGTGAGTGGGCTGAAGCAGAGTGATACTGAATGGGTGGTGAGTGGTGGCTGAAGCAGAGTGATACTGAATGGGTGGTGAGTGGAGGCTGAAGCAGAGTGATACTGAATGGGTGGTGAGTGGAGGCTGAAGCAGAGTGATACTGAATAGGTGGTGAGTGGAGGCTGAAGCAGAGTGATACTGAATGGGTGGTGAGTGGAGGCTGAAGCAGAGTGATACTGAATGGGTGGTGAGTGGAGGCTGAAGCAGAGTGATACTGAATGGGTGGTGGGTGGAGGCTGAAGCAGAGTGATACTGAATGGGTGGTGAGTGAAGGCTGAAGCAGAGTGATACTGAATGGGTGGTGAGTGGAGGCTGAAGCAGAGTGATACTGAATGGGTGGTGAGTGGAGGCTGAAGCAGAGTGATACTAAATGGGTGGTGAGTGGCTGAAGCAGAGTGATACTGAATGGGTGGTGAGTGGCTGAAGCAGAGTGATACTGAATGGGTGGTGAGTGGCTGAAGCAGAGTGATACTAAATGGGTGGTGAGTGGAGGCTGAAGCAGAGTGATACTGAATGGGTGGTGAGTGGTGGCTGAAGCAGAGTGATACTGAATGGGTGGTGGGTGGCTGAAGCAGAGTGATACTGAATGGGTGGTGGGTGGTGGCTGAAGCAGAGTGATACTGAATGGGTGGTGGGTGGCTGAAGCAGAGTGATCCTGAATGGGTGGTGGGTGGCTGAAGCAGAGTGATACTGAATGGGTGGTGGGTGGCTGAAGCAGAGTGATACTGAATGGGTGGTGGGTGGCTGAAGCAGAGTGATAGGAGTCAAAAGGAGTCAGAACATTCCAGTATAGAGAAGAAACAAAGAAGCACAATTATATATACTGAACTATGGCAAAATACAGTAGAATACTGTAGAATACAATAGAATACAGTAAAATACTGTAAATAATAAACATTACCATAACATTACCATTGTGTCAGTCAATGCTTTTTGATCTGAGAAGAAAACACCAGCACGGAGTTATAATGTATTTTATTTTATTATGATTATTTCCTAAATTGAGTTTGTTTTTGGTTTTAGTTTTGGTTGTCTGGGTCTTTAGCCCAATGGGGGGGCTAATAAACAAACAACAAATATAAACAACAAACAAATCCAGTTAGTAGAGTGTTAGTATTTCAAGAAAAAAACACCAGCATTGAGTTATAAAAATGTAAATAAGAAAACATTTTAATGTTCTTTTCTTATCCTAGTTAGTGTTTATTTTGGTTTTTAATTGCGTTTTTCTGGGACTCTAGGAAAGAACACACCCAACAGGTGACCAACAGGTGACCAACAGGTGACCAACAGGTGACCAACAGGTGACCAACAGGTGACCTCAAAGCGATCCTAATATACACTAAGCAGTAAATCCAGTAGGTGTTAGTATTTACCTCCAAACACCCAGGCTGGTTGCTGTCTCCCTCTGCCTGATGCCCGTCTCCCGTGTAGCCTCCCTGGCCCTGGGCTGACGACCCTCCAGTCCCTCCGGACCCCAGCCGCTTCTCCTCCCTGAAGCTCTGCTCCAACAACTTCTTGTTCAGCAGGCGGGCTGTGTTCTCTGCCAGGGTGTATCCAGGCGGGGCAGACAGGTCCTGGCGTATACTGAGCACCTCTGGTGTCCTCTCCCCTCCTGTTCCCCCCGGCCCTCCCTGAGCCTCTACTATCAGCTGCACCGGGCTAGGAGAACGCCCACGGACATTCCTCAGAAACTCCTGGACAGCTCCAAGGGATCTCAGGTCTTTGGGTTCTGAAGGGGGTAGACTGGGACCACCAGGAGGTGAGGGGTCAAGGGGGGTGGGGCGGGAGCGGCTGGGGGACTTGGAGAATTTGCACTGCGGGGGTTCGTAGGCCACGGGGCTGTGGTCTATGATGTTGAAGAGACAAGACAGGCCGTCGTTGATGGTGGTGTGAACCGGAGAGTCCCTGGTGGTGGTGGAGCGAGCCCAGGCCGACTCAGAGGCACCCTTCTGGGGGGTGGTGGGGGTAGGGGCCCTGATGCCGGCCGTGGAGCTGGAGGCCCCACCTGGGAGGTCAACCTTCGATGACGTTGACAGCTTCCTCTGGAGTTTAGGGGAGCCGTACTTAGGAGAACAACATGGACGCTCAAACTTGGACTGGACTACGGGAGAGTACTGCATCTTGCGGATGGTTCGGGAGGGGGAGGAGATGGGTGTGGAGCTGCCTCCTTTAGGAGTGAGGCAGCGGTGGGGGGAGCTGGTGAGGGTGCGGAGGATGTCTGTCTGTAGTCCCACACTGATGGTCAGAGTGGTCTGGGTACCCCGAGTGGTGAAACCGTTGGTCTGACACGCCATGTCTCGGAGCTGTGGAGTAAATTAAACAGACGAGTGAAAGTCTAAGAGATATGCGCAGGTAAGGAGATGATCTCCTAAGCTTAAACAGTATACTATAGAAACTTCACAAAGACAGTATAATATAGAAACCTCACAAAGACAGTATACTGTACAAACCTCACAGAGAGTGACTATATAAAAGAAACTACGCAGATCAACTAAGTTATTGAAGATTGGATGAACAACCAGACAACAGACTAGATGGATGAAAAACTAGACAACAGACTAGATGGATGAACGACAGACTAGATGGATGAACAACCAGACAACAGACTAGATGGATGAAAAACAGACTAGATGGATGAACAATTAGACAACAGACTAGATGGATGAAAAACTAGACAACAGACTAGATGGATGAACAATTAGACAACAGACTAGATGGATGAACAACTAGACAACAGACTACATGGATGAACAACCAGACAACAGACTAGATGGATGAACAACTAGACAACAGACTATATGGATGAACAACAGACTAGATGGATGAACAACTAGACAACAGACTAGATGGATGAACAACAGACTAGATGGATGAACAACTAGACAACAGACTAGATGGTGAACAACAGACTAGATGGATGAACAACTAGACAACAGACTAGATGGATGAACAACAGACTAGATGGATGAACAACTAGACAACAGACTAGATGGATGAACAACTAGACAACAGACTAGATGAATGAACAACTAGACAACAGACTAGATGGATGAACAACCAGAAAACAGACTAGATGGATGAACAACAGACTAAATGGATGAACAACCAGACAACAGACTAGATGGATGAACAACCAGACAACAGACTAGATGGATGAACAACAGACTAGATGGATGAACAAATAGACAACAGACTAGACGGATGAACAACAGACAAGATGGATGAACAACTAGACAACAGACTAGATGGATGAACAACTAGACAACAGACTAGATGGATGAACAACTAGACAACAGACTAGATGGATGAACAACCAGACATCAGACTAGATGGATGAACAACCAGACAACAGACTAGATGGATGAACAACCAGACAACAGACTAGATGGATGAACAACCAGACAACAGACTAGATGGATGAACAACCAGACAACAGACTATATGGATGACCAACTAGACAACAGACTAGATGGATGAACAACCAGACAACAGACTAGATGGATGAACAACCAGACAACGGACTAGATGGATGAACAAACAGACAACAGACTAGATGGATGAACAACCAGACAACAGACTAGATGGATGAACAACACACTAGATGGATGAACAACAGACTAGATGGATGAACAACCAGACAACAGACTAGATGTATGAACAACCAGACAACAGACTAGATGGATGAACAACAGATTAGATGTATGAACAACTAGACAACAGACTAGATGGATGAACAACAGACTAGATGGATGAACAACTAGACAACAGACTAGATGGATGAACAACAGACTAGATGGATGAACAACTAGACAACAGACTAGATGGATGAACAACTAGACAACAGACTAGATGGATGAACAACCAGAAAACAGACTAGATGGATGAACAACAGACTAGATGGATGAACAACCAGACAACAGACTAGATGGATGAACAACCAGAAAACAGACTAGATGGATGAACAACAGACTAGATGGATGAACAACCAGACAACAGACTAGATGGATGAACAACAGACAAGATGTATGAACAACTAGACAACAGACTAGATGGATGAACAACAGACTAGATGGATGAACAACTAGACAACAGACTAGATGGATGAACAACAGACTAGATGGATGAACAACTAGACAACAGACTAGATGGATGAACAATTAGACAACAGACTAGATGGATGAACAACTAGACAACAGACTAAATGGATGAAGAACTAGACAACAGACTAGATGGATGAACAATTAGACAACAGACTACATGGATGAACAACTAGACAACAGACTAGATGGATGAACAACCAGACATCAGACTAGATGGATGAACGACTAGACAACAGACTAGATGGATGAACAACCAGACAACAGACTAGATGGATGAACAACCAGACAACAGACTAGATGGAAGAACAACCAGAAAACAGACTAGATTGATGAACAACAGACTAGATGGATGAACAACCAGACAACAGACTAGATGGATGAACAACCAGACAACAGACTAGATGGAAGAACAACCAGAAAACAGACTAGATGGATGAACAACAGACTAGATGTATGAACAACTAGACAACAGACTAGATGGATGAACAACAGACTAGATGGATGAACAACTAGACAACAGACTAGATGGATGAACAACTAGACAACAGACTAGATGGATGAACAACTAGACATCAGACTAGATGGATGAAACGACTAGACAACAGACTAGATGGATGAACAACCAGACAACAGACTAGATGGATGAACAACCAGACAACAGACTAGATGGAAGAACAACCAGAAAACAGACTAGATGGATGAACAACAGACTAGATGGATGAACAACTAGACAACAGACTAGATGGATGAACAACAGACTAGATGGATGAACAACTAGACAACAGACTAGATGGATGAACAACTAGACAAGAGACTAGATGAATGGACAACTAGACAACAGACTAGATGGATGAACAACTAGACAACAGACTAGATGGATGAACAACCAGACAACAGACTAGATGGATGAACAAAACAATATAACTAGACAACAGACTAGATGGATGAACAACTAGACAACAGACTAGATGGATGAACAACTACAACAGACTAGATGGATGAACAATTAGACAACAGACTAGATGGATGAACAACTAGACACTACATGGATGAACAACCAGACAACAGACTAGATGGATGAACAACCAGACAACAGACTAAATGGATGAACAACAGACTAGATGGATGAACAATTAGACAACAGACTAGATGGATGAACAACTAGACAACAGACTAGATGGATGAACAACTAGACAACAGACTAGATGGATGAACAACCAGACAAAAGACTAGATGGATGAACAACTAGACAACAGACTAGATGGATGAACAACTATACAAAAGACTAGATGGATGAACAACCAGACAACAGACTAGATGGATGAACAACTAGACAACACACTAGACGGATGAACAACCAGACAACAGACTAGACGGATGAACAACTAGACAACAGACAAGATGGATGAACTACTAGACAACAGACTAGATGGATGAACAACTAGACAACAGACTAGATGGATGAACAACCAGACAACAGACTAGATCGATGAACAACTAGATAACAAACTAGATGGATGAACAACAGACTAGATGGATGAACAATTAGACAACAGACTTGATGGATGAACGACAGACTAGATGGATGAACAACTAGACAACAGACTAGATCGATGAACAACCAGACAACAGACTAGATGGATGAACAACTAGATAACAGACTAGATGGATGAACAACCAGACAACAGACTAGATGGATGAACAAATAGATAACAGACTAGATGGATGAACAAGAGACTAGATGGATGAACAATTAGACAACAGACTTGATGGATGAACGACAGACTAGATGGATGAACAACTAGACAACAGACTAGATGGATGAACAACCACGACTAGATATAACAACTAGACAACAGACTAGATGGATGAACAACCTATTCCACAGACTATGACCAGACTAGATGGATGAACAACTAGACAACAGACTAGATGGATGAACTAATATGAACAACCAGACACAGACTAATGAACACTAGACAACAGACTAGATGGATGAACAACCAGACAACAGACTAGACGGATGAACAACAGACTAGATGGATGAACAACTAGACAACAGACTAGATGGATGAACAACCAGACAACAGACTAGATGGATGAACAACTAGACAACAGACTAGATGGATGAACAACAGACTAAATGGATGAACAACTAGACAACAGACTAGACGGAGGAACAACCAGACAACAGACTAGATGGATGAACAACTAGACAACAGACTAGATGGATGAACAACCAGACAACAGACTAGATGGATGAACAACAGACTAGATGGATGAACAACAGACTAGATGGATGAACAACTAGACAACAGACTAGATGGATGAACAACTAGACAACAGACTAGATGGATGAACAACTAGACAACAGACTAGATGGATGAACGACAGACTAGATGGATGAACAACTAGACAACAGACTAAATGGATGAACAACTAGACAACAGACTAGATGGATGAACAACCAGACAACAGACTAGATGGATGAACAACAGACTAGATGGATGAACAACAGACTAGATGGATGAACAACTAGACAACAGACTCGATGGATGAACAACTAGACAACAGACTAGATGGATGAACAACCAGACAACAGACTAGATGGATGAACAACTAGATAACAGACTAGATGGATGAACAACAGACTAGATGGATGAACAATTAGACAACAGACTAGATGGATGAACGAAAGACTAGATGGATGAACAACTAGACAAAAGACTAGATGGATGAACAACTAGATAACAGACTAGATGGATGAACAACTAGACAACAGACTAGATGGATGAACAACCAGACAACAGACTAGATGGATGAACAACAGACTAGGTGGATGAACAACTAGACAACAGACTAGATGGATGAACAACAGACTAGATGGATGAACAACTAGACAACAGACTAGATGGATGAACAACTAGACAACAGACTAGATGGATGAACAACCAGACAACAGACTAGATGGATGAACAACAGACTAGATGGATGAACAACTAGACAACAGACTAGATGGATGAACAACCAGACATCAGACTAGATGGATGAACGACTAGACAACAGACTAGATTGATGAACGACCAGACAACAGACTAGATGGATGAACAACCAGACATCAGACTAGATGGATGAACGACTAGACAACAGACTAGATGGATGAACAACCAGACAACAGACTAGATGGATGAACAACCAGACAACAGACTAGATGGAAGAACAACCAGAAAACAGACTAGATGGATGAACAACAGACTAGATGGATGAACAACCAGACAACAGACTAGATGGATGAACAACAGACTAGGTGGATGAACAACTAGACAACAGACTAGATGGATGAACAACTAGACAAGAGACTAGATGAATGGACAACTAGACAACAGACTAGATGGATGAACAACTAGACAACAGACTAGATGGATGGACAACTAGACAACAGACTAGATGGATGAACAACTAGACAACAGACTAGATGGATGAACAACCAGACAACAGACTAGATGGATGAACAAAAAACTAGATGGATGAACAATTAGACAACAGACTAGATGGATGAACAACAGACTAGATGGATGAACAACTAGACAACAGACTAGATGGATGAACAACCAGACAACAGACTAAATGGATGAACAACAGACTAGATGGATGAACAATTAGACAACAGACTAGATGGATGAACAACTAGACAACAGACTAGATGGATGAACAACTAGACAAGAGACTAGATGGATGAACAACCAGACAAAAGACTAGATGGATGAACAACTAGACAACAGACTAGATGGATGAACAACTATACAAAAGACTAGATGGATGAACAACCAGACAACAGACTAGATGGATGAACAACTAGACAACACACTAGACGGATGAACAACCAGACAACAGACTAGACGGATGAACAACTAGACAACAGACAAGATGGATGAACTACTAGACAACAGACTAGATGGATGAACAACTAGACAACAGACTAGATGGATGAACAACCAGACAACAGACTAGATCGATGAACAACTAGATAACAAACTAGATGGATGAACAACAGACTAGATGGATGAACAATTAGACAACAGACTTGATGGATGAACGACAGACTAGATGGATGAACAACTAGACAACAGACTAGATCGATGAACAACCAGACAACAGACTAGATGGATGAACAACTAGATAACAGACTAGATGGATGAACAACCAGACAACAGACTAGATGGATGAACAAATAGATAACAGACTAGATGGATGAACAAGAGACTAGATGGATGAACAATTAGACAACAGACTAGATAGATGAACGACAGACTAGATGGATGAACAACTAGACAACAGACTAGATGGATGAACAACCAGACAAAAGACTAGATGGATGAACAACCAGACAACAGACTAGATGGATGAACAACTAGATAACAGACTAGATGGATGAACAACAGACTAGATGGATGAACAATTAGACAACAGACTAGATGGATGAACGACAGCCTAGATGGATGAACAACTAGACAACAGACTAGATGGATGAAAAACTAGAAAACAGACTAGATGGATGAACAACCAGACATCAGACTAGATGGATGAACAACTAGACAACAGACTAGATGGATGAACGACTAGACAACAGACTAGATGGATGAACAACCAGACAACAGACTAGACGGATGAACAACAGACTAGATGGATGAACAACTAGACAACAGACTAGATGGATGAACAACCAGACAACAGACTAGATGGATGAACAACCAGACTAGATGGATGAACAACAGACTAGATGGATGAACAACTCAAAGACTAGAGGATGAACAACTAGACAACAGACTAGATGGATGAACAACTAGACAACAGACTAGATGGATGAACAACTAGACAACAGACTAGATGGATGAATTTGACAACAGACTAGATGGATGAACAACTAGACAACAGACTAAATGGATGAACAACTAGACAACAGACTAGATGGATGAACAACTAGACAACAGACTAGATGGATGAATCAGACGAGGATGAACAACCAACAGACTAGATGGATGAACAACCAGACTAGATGGATGAACAACCAACAACAGACTAGATGGATGAACAACAGACTAGATGGATGAACAACTAGACAACAGACTAGATGGATGAACAACCAGACAACAGACTAGATGGATGAACAACTAGATAACAGACTAGATGGATGAACAACAGACTAGATGGATGAACAATTAGACAACAGACTAGATGGATGAACGAAAGACTAGATGGATGAACAACTAGACAACAGACTAGACGGATGAACAACCAGACAAAAGACTAGATGGATGAACAACTAGATAACAGACTAGATGGATGAACAACTAGACAACAGACTAGATGGATGAACAACCAGACAACAGACTAGATGGATGAACAACAGACTAGGTGGATGAACAACTAGACAACAGACTAGATGGATGAACAACCAGACAACAGACTAGATGGATGAACAACTAGATAACAGACTAGACGGATGAACAACCAGACAACAGACTAGATGGATGAACAACTAGACAACAGACTAGACGGATGAACAACTAGACAACAGACTAGATGGATGAACAACCAGACAACAGACTAGATGGATGAACAACCAGACAACAGACTAGATGGATGAACAACCAGACAACAGACTAGATGGATGAACAACCAGACAACGGACTAGATGGATGAACAACCAGACAACAGACTAGATGGATGAACAACTAGAAAACAGACTAGATGGATGAACAACTAGACAACAGACTAGAAGGATGAACAACCAGAAAACAGACTAGATGGATGAACAACCAGACAACAGACTAGATGGATGAACAACCAGACAACAGACTAGATGAATGAACAACAGACTAGATGGATAAACAACTAGACAACAGACTAGATGTACTCCTGAGTAGCGCAGTGGTCTAAGGCACTGCATCGCAGTGCTAACTGTGCCACTAGAGATCCTGGTTCGAATCCAGGCTCTGTCGCAGCCGGCCGCGACCGGGAGACTCATGGGCGGCGCACAATTAATCCAGCGTCGTCCAGGGTAGGGGAGGGAATGGCCGGCAGGGATGTAGCTCAGTTGATAGAGCATGGCGTTTGCAACACCAAGGTTGTGGGTTCGATTCCATCGGGGGGCCAGTATAAAAAATATATATATATATATGTATTCACTAACTGTAAGTCGCTCTGGATAAGAGCGTCTGCTAAATGACTAAAATGTAAAAATGTAATGGATGAACAACCAGACAACAGACTAGATGGATGAACAACCAGACAACAGACTAGACGGATGAAAAACAGACTAGACGGATGAACAACCAGACAACAGACTAGATGGATGAACAACCAGACAACAGACTAGATGGATGAACAACCAGACAACAGACTAGATGGATGAACAACCAGACAACAGACTAGATGGATGAACAACAGACTAGATGGATGAACAATTAGACAACAGACTAGATGGATGAACGACAGACTAGATGGATGAACAACCAGACAACAGACTAGATTGATGAACAACAGACTAGATGGATGAACAACCAGACAACAGACTAGATGGATGAACAACCAGACAACAGACTAGATGGATGAACAACCAGACAACTGACTAGATGGATGAACAACTAGACAACAGACTAGATGGATGAACAACCAAACAGACGAGATGGATGAACAACTAGACAACAGACTAGATGGATGAACAACCAGAAAACAGACTAGATGTATGAACAACTAGACAACAGACTAGATGTATGAACAACTAGACAACAGACTAGACGGATGAACAACAGACTAGATGGATGAACAACTAGACAACAGACAAGATGAATGACCAACTAGACAACAGACTAGATGGATGAACAACCAGACAACAGACTAGACGGATGAACAACTAGACAACAGACTAGATGGATGAACAACCAGACAACAGACTAGATGGATGAACAACCAGACAACAGACTAGATGGATGAACAACCAGATAACAGACTAGATGGATGAACAACCAGACAACAGACTAGATGGATGAACAACCAGACAACAGACTAGTTGGATGAACAACAGACTAGATGGATGAACAACAGGACAACAGACTAGATGGATGAACAACTAGACAACAGACTAGATGGATGAAAAACAGACTAGATGGATGAACAATTAGACAACAGACTAGATGGATGAACGACAGACTAGATGGATGAACAACCAGACAACAGACTAGAAGGATGAACAACTAGAAAACAGACTAGATGGATGAACAATTAGACAACAGACTAGATGGATGAACGACAGACTAGATGGATCAACAACCAGACAACAAACCAGATGGATGAACAACTAGATAACAGACTAGATGGATGAACAACTAGACAACAGACTAGATGGATGAACAACTAGAAAACAGACTAGATGGATGAACAATTAGACAACAGACTAGATGGATGAACGACAGACTAGATGGATGAACAACCAGACAACAGACTAGATGGAAGAACAACCAGAAAACAGACTAGATGGATGAACAACTAGACAACAGACTAGATGGATGAACAACTAGACAACAGACTAGATGGATGAACAACTAGACAACAGACTATATGGATGAACAACAGACTAGATGGATGAACAACCAGACAACTGACTAGATGGATGAACAACCAGACAACTGACTAGATGGATGAACAACTAGACAACAGACTAGATGGATGAACAACCAAACAACAGACGAGATGGATGAACAACTAGACAACAGACTAGATGGATGAACAACCAGAAAACAGACTAGATGTATGAACAACTAGACAACAGACTAGATGTATGAACAACAGACTAGATGGATGAACAATTAGACAACAGACTAGATGGATGAACGACAGACTAGATGGATGAACAACTAGACAACAGACTAGATGGATGAACAACCAGACAACAGACTAGATGGATGAACAACCAGACAACAAACTAGATTGATGAACAACAGACAAGATGGATGAACAATTAGACAACAGACTAGATGGATGAACAACTAGACAACAGACTAGATGGATGAACAACTAGACAACAGACTAGATGGATGAAAAACTAGACAACAGACTAGATGGATGAACAACTAGAAAACAGACTAGATGGATGAATAATTAGACAACAGACTAGATGGATGAACAACTAGACAACAGACTAGATGGATGAACAACTAGACAACAGACTATATGGATGAACAACAGACTAGATGGATGAACAACCAGACAACTGACTAGATGGATGAACAACCAGACAACTGACTAGATGGATGAACAACTAGACAACAGACTAGATGGATGAACAACTAGACAACAGACTAGATGGATGAACGACAGACTAGATGGATGAACAACCAGACAACAGACTAGATGGATGAACAACTAGACAATAGACTAGATGGATGAACAACTAGACAACAGACTAGATGGATGAACAACCAGACAACAGACTAGATGGATGAACAACCAGACAACAGACTAGATGGATGAACAACCAGACAACAGACTAGATGGATGAACAACCAGACAACAGACTAGATGGATGAACAACCAAACAACAGACGAGATGGATGAACAACTAGACAACAGACTAGATGGATGAACAACTAGACAACAGACTAGATGGATGAACAACCAGACAACAGACTAGATGGATGAACAACCAGAAAACAGACTAGATGGATGAACAACTAGACAACAGACTAGATGGATGAACAACCAGAAAACAGACTAGATGTATGAACAACTAGACAACATACTTGATGGATGAACAACAGACTTGATGGATGAACAACTAGACAACAGACTAGATGGATGAACAACAGACTAGATGGATGAACAACTAGACAACAGACTAGATGGATGAACAACAGACTAGATGGATGAACAACTAGACATCAGACTAGATGGATGAACAACTAGACAACAGACTAGGTGGATGAACAACAGACTAGATGGATGAACAACCAGACAACAGACTAGATGGATGAACAACCAGACAATAGACTAGATGGATGAACAACAGACTAGATGGATGAACAACTAGACAACAGACTAGATGGATGAACAACAGACTAGATGGATGAACAACTAGACAACAGACTAGATAGATGAACAACAGACTAGATGGATGAACAACTAGACAACAGACTAGATGGATGAACAACAGACTAGATGGATGAACAACTAGACAACAGACTAGATGGATGAAGAACAGACTAGATGGATGAACAACTAGACAACAGACTAGATGGATGAACAACTAGACAAGATACTAGATGGATGAACAACCAGACAACAGACTAGGTGGATGATTAACTAGACAACAGACTAGATGGATGAACAACTAGACAACAGACTAGATGGATGAACAACTAGACAACAGACTAGATGGATGAACAACCAGACAACATATTAGATGGATGAACAACAGACTAGATGGATGAACAATTAGACAACAGACTAGATGGATGAACGACAGACTAGATGGATGAACAACTAGACAACATACTAGATGGATGAACAACCAGACAACAGACTAGATGAATGAACAACCAGACAACAAACTAGATTGATGAACAACAGACAAGATGGATGAACAATTAGACAACAGACTAGATGGATGAACAACTAGACAACAGACTAGATGGATGAACAACTAGACAACAGACTAGATGGATGAACAACCAGACAACAGACTAGATGGATGAACAACTAGACAACAGACTAGATTGATGAACAACCAGACAACAGACTAGACGGATGAACAACAGACTAGATGTATGAACAACCAGAAAACAGACTAGATGGATGAACAATTAGACAACAGACTAGATGGATGAACGACAGACTAGATGGATGAACAACTAGACAACAGACTAGATGGATGAACAACTAGATAACAGACTAGATGGATGAACAACTAGACAACAGACTAGATGGATGAACAACTAGACAACAGATTAGATGGATGAACAACTAGACAACAGACTAGATGGAT
Source organism: Coregonus clupeaformis (assembly GCF_020615455.1). NCBI lineage: Eukaryota > Metazoa > Chordata > Actinopteri > Salmoniformes > Salmonidae > Coregonus > Coregonus clupeaformis. The sequence goes on along the minus strand of NC_059205.1, from coordinate 6,420,327 downwards.
GAACAATTAGACAACAGACTAGATGGATGAACGACAGACTAGATGGATGAACAACCAGACAACAGACTAGATGGATGAACAACTAGACAACAGACTAGATGGATGAACAACTAGACAACAGACTAGATGGATGAACAACCAGACAACAGACTAGATGGATGAACAACCAGACAACAGACTAGATGGATGAACAACCAGACAACAGACTAGATGGATGAACAACCAGACAACTGACTAGATGGATGAACAACCAGAAAACAGACTAGATGTATGAACAACTAGACAACAGACTAGTTGGATGAACAACAGACTAGATGGATGAACAACCAGACAACAGACTAGATGGATGAACAACTAGACAACAGACTAGATGGATGAACAACTAGACAACAGACTAGATGGATGAACAACTAGAAAACAGACTAGATGGATGAACAACTAGACAACAGACTAGATGGATGAACAACTAGACAACAGAATAGATGGATGAACAACTAGACAACAGACAAGATGGATGAACAACCAGACAACAGACTAGATGGATGAACAACTAGACAACAGATTAGATGGATGAACAATTAGACAACAGACTAGATGGATGAACGACAGACTAGATGGATGAACAACCAGACAACAGACTAGATGGATGAACAACTAGACAACAGACTAGATGGATGAACAACTAGACAACAGACAAGATGTATGAACAACTAGACAACAGACTAGATGTATGAACAACTAGACAACAGACTAGACGGATGAACAACTAGACAACAGACTAGATGGACGAACAACTAGACAACAGACTAGATGGATGAACAACCAGACAACAGACTAGATGGATGAACAACCAGACAACAGACTAGATGGATGAACAACAGACTAGATGGATGAACAACTAGACAACAGACTAGATGAATGAACAACTAGACAACAGACTAGATGGATGAACAACAGACTAGATGGATGAACAACCAGACAACAGACTAGATGGATGAACAACCAGACAAGAGACTAGATGGATGAACAACCAGACAACAGACTAGACGGATGAACAACTAGACAACAGACTAGATGGATGAACAACCAGACAACAGACTAGATGGATGAACAACCAGACAACAGACTAGATGGATGAACAACCAGATAACAGACTAGATGGATGAACAACCAGACAACAGACTAGATGGATGAACAACCAGACAACAGACTAGTTGGATGAACAACAGACTAGATGGATGAACAACCAGACAACAGACTAGATGGATGAACAACTAGACAACAGACTAGATGGATGAAAAACAGACTAGATTGTTGAACAATTAGACAACAGACTAGATGGATGAACAACTAGACAACAGACTAGATGGATGAACAACTAGACAACAGACTAGATGGATGAACAACTAGACAACAGACTAGATGGATGAACAACCAGACAACAGACTAGATGGATGAACAACTAGACAACAGACTAGATGGATGAACAACCAGACAACAGACTAGATGGATGAACAACTAGACAATAGACTAGATGGATGAACAACAGACAACAGACTAGATGGATGAACAACTAGACAACAGACTAGATGGATGAACAACCAGACAACAGACTAGATGGATGAACAACCAGACAACAGACTAGATGGATGAACAACCAGACAACAGACTAGATGGATGAACAACTAGACAACAGACTAGATGGATGAACAACGAACAGACTAGATGGATGAACAACCAGACAACAGACTAGATGGATGAACAACAGACTAGATGGATGAACAACTAGACAACAGACTAGATGGATGAACAACTAGACAACAGACTAGATGGATGAACAACTAGACAACAGACTAGATGGATGAACAACCAGACAACAGACTAGATGGATGAACAACTAGACAACAGACTAGATGGATGAACAACCAGACAACAGACTAGATGGATGAACAACTAGACAACAGACTAGATGGATGAACAACTAGACAACAGACTAGATGGATGAACAACTAGACAACAGACTAGATGGATGAACAACCAGACTAGATGGATGAACAACCAGACAACAGACTAGATGGATGAACAACCAGACAACTGACTAGATGGATGAACAACTAGACAACAGACTAGATGGATGAACAACCAGACAACAGACTAGATGGATGAACAACTAGACAACAGACTAGATGGATGAACAACCAGACAACAGACTAGATGTATGAACAACTAGACAACAGACTAGATGTATGAACAACAGACTAGATGGATGAACAACTAGACAACAGACTAGATGGATGAACAGACAACGACTAGATGGATGAACAACTAGACAACAGACTAGATGGATGAACAACTAGACAACAGACTAGATGGATGAACAACTAGACAAGACTAGATGGATGAACAACTAGACAACAGACTAGATGGATGAACAACTAGACAACAGACTAGATGGATGAACAACAGACTAGATGGATGAACAACCAGACAACAGACTAGATGGATGAACAACTAGACAACAGACTAGATGGATGAACAACTAGACAACAGACTAGATGGATGAACAACCAGACAACAGACTAGATGGATGAACAACCAGACAACAGACTAGATGGATGAACAACCAGACAACAGACTAGATGGATGAACAACCAGACAACAGACTAGATGGATGAACAACCAGACAACAGACTAGATGGATGAACAACTAGACAACAGACTAGATGGATGAACAACAGACTAGATGGATGAACAACCAGACAACAGACTAGATGGATGAACAACTAGACAACAGACTAGATGGATGAACAACCAGACAACAGACTAGATGGATGAACAACTAGACAACAGACTAGATGGATGAACAACTAGACAACAGACTAGATGGATGAACAACTAGACAACAGACTAGATGGATGAACAACTAGACAACAGACTAGATGGATGAACAACCAGACAACAGACTAGATGGATGAACAACTAGACAACAGACTAGATGGATGAACAACTAGACAACAGACTAGATGGATGAACACCGACAAGACTAGATGGATGAACAACCAGACAACAGACTAGATGGATGAACAACCAGACAACAGACTAGATGGATGAACAACTAGACAACAGACTAGATGGATGAACAACTAGACAACAGACTAGATGTATGAACAACTAGACAACAGACTAGACGGATGAACAACTAGACAACAGACTAGATGGACGAACAACTAGACAACAGACTAGATGGATGAACAACCAGACAACAGACTAGATGGATGAACAACCAGACAACAGACTAGATGGATGAACAACAGACTAGATGGATGAACAACTAGACAACAGACTAGATGAATGAACAACTAGACAACAGACTAGATGGATGAACAACAGACTAGATGGATGAACAACCAGACAACAGACTAGATGGATGAACAACCAGACAACAGACTAGATGGATGAACAACCAGACAACAGACTAGACGGATGAACAACTAGACAACAGACTAGATGGATGAACAACCAGACAACAGACTAGATGGATGAACAACCAGACAACAGACTAGATGGATGAACAACCAGATAACAGACTAGATGGATGAACAACCAGACAACAGACTAGATGGATGAACAACCAGACAACAGACTAGTTGGATGAACAACAGACTAGATGGATGAACAACCAGACAACAGACTAGATGGATGAACAACTAGACAACAGACTAGATGGATGAAAAACAGACTAGATGGATGAACAATTAGACAACAGACTAGATGGATGAACAACTAGACAACAGACTAGATGGATGAACAACTAGAAAACAGACTAGATGGATGAACAACCAGACAACAGACTAGATGGATGAACAACCAGACAACAGACTAGATGGATGAACAACAAGATAACAGACTAGATGGATGAACAACTAGACAACAGACTAGATGGATGAACAACTAGACAACAGACTAGATGGATGAACAACAGACTAGATGGATGAACAACTAGACAACAGACTAGATGGATGAACAACCAGACAACAGACTAGATGGATGAACAACTAGACAACAGACTAGATGGATGAACAACCAGACAACAGACTAGATGGATGAACAACTAGACAACAGACTAGATGGATGAACAACCAGACAACAGACTAGATGGATGAACAACTAGACAACAGACTAGATGGATGAACAACAGACTAGATGGATGAACAATTAGACAACAGACTAGATGGATGAACGACAGACTAGATGGATGAACAACTAGACAACAGACTAGATGGATGAACAACCAGACAACAGACTAGATGGATGAACAACTAGACAACAGACTAGATGGATGAACAACAGACTAGATGGATGAACAACCAGACAACAGACTAGATGGATGAACAACTAGACAACAGACTAGATGGATGAACAACTAGACAACAGACTAGATGGATGAACAACTAGACAACAGACTAGATGGATGAACAACTAGACAACAGACTAGATGGATGAACAACTAGACAACAGACTAGATGGATGAACAACTAGACAACAGACTAGATGGATGAACAACTAGACAACAGACTAGATGGATGAACAACAGACTAGATGGATGAACAACCAGACAACAGACTAGATGGATGAACAACCAGACAACAGACTAGATGGATGAACAACTAGACAATAGACTAGATGGATGAACAACTAGACAACAGACTAGATGGATGAACAACCAGACAGACTAGATGGATGAACAACCAGACAACAGACTAGATGGATGAACAACTAGACAACAGACTAGATGGATGAACAACTAGACAACAGACTAGATGGATGAACAACCAGACAACAGACTAGATGGATGAACAACCAGACAACAGACTAGATGGATGAACAACCAGACAACAGACTAGATGGATGAACAACCAGACAACAGACTAGATGGATGAACAACTAGACAACAGACTAGATGGATGAACAACTAGACAACAACTAGATGGATGAACAACCAGACAACAGACTAGATGGATGAACAACCAGACAAACAGACTAGATGGATGAACAACTAGACAACAGACTAGATGGATGAACAACTAGACAAACAGACTAGATGGATGAACAACTAGACAACAGACTAGATGGATGAACAACAGACAGACTAGATGGATGAACAACTAGACAACAGACTAGATGGATGAACAACAGACTAGATGGATGAACAACTAGACAACAGACTAGATGGATGAACAACAGAGACTAGATGGATGAACAACTAGACAACAGACTAGATGGATGAACAACTAGACAACAGACTAGATGGATGAACAACAGACTAGATGGATGAACAACCAGACAACAGACTAGATGGATGAACAACCAGACAACAGACTAGATGGATGAACAACAGACTAGATGGATGAACAACTAGACAACAGACTAGATGGATGAACAACTAGACAACAGACTAGATGGATGAACAACTAGACAACAGACTAGATGGATGAACAACAGACTAGATGGATGAACAACTAGACAACAGACTAGATGGATGAACAACAGACTAGATGGATGAACAACTAGACAACAGACTAGATGGATGAACAACAGACTAGATGGATGAACAACTAGACAACAGACTAGATGGATGAACAACTAGACAACAGACTAGATGGATGAACAACCAGACAACAGACTAGATGGATGAACAACTAGACAACAGACTAGATGGATGAACAACTAGACAACAGACTAGATGGATGAACAACTAGACAACAGACTAGATGGATGAACAACCAGACAACAGACTAGATGGATGAACAACAGACTAGATGGATGAACAACCAGACAACAGACTAGATGGATGAACAACAGACTAGATGGATGAACAACTAGACAACAGACTAGATGGATGAACAACCAGACAACAGACTAGATGGATGAACAACCAGACAACAGACTAGATGGATGAACAACTAGACAACAGACTAGATGGATGAACAACTAGACAACAGACTAGATGGATGAACAACTAGACAACAGACTAGATGGATGAACAACTAGACAACAGACTAGATGGATGAACAACCAGACAACAGACTAGATGGATGAACAACCAGACATCAGACTAGATGGATGAACAACCAGAAAACAGACTAGATGGATGAACAACAGACTAGATGGATGAACAACCAGACAACAGACTAGATGGATGAACAACTAGACAACAGACTAGATGGATGAACGACAGACTAGATGGATGAACAACTAGACAACAGACTAGATGGATGAACAACTAGACAACAGACTAGATGGATGAACAACTAGACAACAGACTAGATGGATGAACAACTAGACAACAGACTAGATGGATGAACAACCAGACAACAGACTAGATGGATGAACAACTAGACAACAGACTAGATGGATGAACCGACAGACTAGATGGATGAACAACCAGACAACAGACTAGATGGATGAACAACAACAACAGACTAGATGGATGAACAACTAGACAACAGACTAGATGGATGAACAACCAGACAACAGACTAGATGGATGAACAACTAGACAACAGACTAGATGGATGAACAATTAGACAACAGACTAGATGGATGAACAACTAGACAACAGACTAGATGGAAGAACAACCAGAAACAGACTAGATGGATGAAAAACCAGACAACAGACTAGATGGATGAACAACTAGACAATAGACTAGATGGATGAACAACTAGACAACAGACTAGATGGATGAACAACTAGAAAACAGACTAGATGGATGAACAATTAGACAACAGACTAGATGGAAGAACAACTAGAAACAGACTAGATGGATGAACAACTAGACAACAGACTAGATGGATGAACAACTAGACAACAGACTAGATGGATGAACAACTAGACAACAGACTAGATGGATGAACAACTAGACAACAGACTAGATGGATGAACAACTAGAAAACAGACTAGATGGATGAACAATTAGACAACAGACTAGATGGATGAACGACAGACTAGATGGATGAACAACCAGACAACAGACTAGATGGATGAACAACTAGACAACAGACTAGATGGATGAACAACTAGACAACAGACTAGATGTATGAACAACTAGACAACAGACTAGATGGATGAACAACTAGACAACAGACTAGACGGATGAACAACTAGACAACAGACTAGATGGATGAACAACTAGACAACAGACTAGATGGATGAACAACCAGACAACAGACTAGATGGATGAACAACCAGACAACAGACTAGATGGATGAACAACAGACTAGATGGATGAACAACTAGACAACAGACTAGATGGATGAACAACTAGACAACAGACTAGATGGATGAACAACAGACTAGATGGATGAACAACTAGACAACAGACTAGATGGATGAACAACTAGACAACAGACTAGATGGATGAACAACCAGACAACAGACTAGACGGATGAACAACTAGACAACAGACTAGATGGATGAACAACCAGACAACAGACTAGATGGATGAACAACCAGACAACAGACTAGATGGATGAACAACCAGACAACAGACTAGATGGATGAACAACCAGACAACAGACTAGATGGATGAACAACCAGACAACAGACTAGTTGGATGAACAACGAGACTAGATGGATGAACAACCAGACAACAGACTAGATGGATGAACAACTAGACAACAGACTAGATGGATGAACAACAGACTAGATGGATGAACAATTAGACAACAGACTAGATGGATGAACAACTAGACAACAGACTAGATGGATGAACAACTAGACAACAGACTAGATGGATGAACAACTAGACAACAGACTAGATGGATGAACAACCAGACAACAGACTAGATGGATGAACAACTAGACAACAGACTAGATGGATGAACAACTAGACAACAGACTAGATGGATGAACAACTAGACAACAGACTAGATGGATGAACAACTAGACAACAGACTAGATGGATGAACAACTAGAAAACAGACTAGATGGATGAACAATTAGACAACAGACTAGATGGATGAACGACAGACTAGATGGATGAACAACCAGATAACAGACTAGATGGATGAACAACCAGACAACAGACTAGATGGATGAACAACCAGACAACAGACTAGTTGGATGAACAACAGACTAGATGGATGAACAACCAGACAACAGACTAGATGGATGAACAACTAGACAACACACTAGATGGATGAAAAACAGACTAGATGGATGAACAATTAGACAACAGACTAGATGGATGAACAACTAGACAACAGACTAGATGGATGAACAACTAGAAAACAGACTAGATGGATGAACAACTAGACAACAGACTAGATGGATGAACAACTAGATAACAGACTAGATGGATGAACAACTAGACAACAGACTAGATGGATGAACAACTAGACAACAGACTAGATGGATGAACAATTAGACAACAGACTAGATGGATGAACAACTAGACAACAGACTAGATGGAAGAACAACCAGAAAACAGACTAGATGGATGAACAACCAGACAACAGACTAGATGGATGAACAACTAGACAATAGACTAGATGGATGAACAACTAGACAACAGACTAGATGGATGAACAATTAGACAACAGACTAGATGGATGAACGACAGACTAGATGGATGAACAACCAGACAACAGACTAGATGGAAGAACAACCAGACAACAGACTATATGGATGAACAACAGACTAGATGGATGAACAACTAGACAACAGACTAGATGGATGAACAACTAGACAACAGACTAGATGGATGAACAACTAGACAACAGACTAGATAGATGAACAACCAGACAACAGACTAGATGGATGAACAACTAGACAACAGACTAGATGGATGAACAACTAGACAACAGACTAGATGGATGAACGACAGACTAGATGGATGAACAACCAGATAACAGACTAGATGGATGAACAACCAGACAACAGACTAGATGGATGAACAACCAGACAACAGACTAGTTGGATGAACAACAGACTAGATGGATGAACAACCAGACAACAGACTAGATGGATGAACAACTAGACAACAGACTAGATGGATGAAAAACAGACTAGATGGATGAACAATTAGACAACAGACTAGATGGATGAACAACTAGACAACAGACTAGATGGATGAACAACTAGAAAACAGACTAGATGGATGAACAACCAGACAACAGACTAGATGGATGAACAACTAGATAACAGACTAGTTGGATGAACAACAGACTAGATGGATGAACAACCAGACAACAGACTAGATGGATGAACAACCAGACAACAGACTAGATGGATGAAAAACAGACTAGATGGATGAACAATTAGACAACAGACTAGATGGATGAACAACTAGACAACAGACTAGATGGATGAACAACTAGAAAACAGACTAGATGGATGAACAACTAGACAACAGACTAGATGGATGAACAACTAGACAACAGACTAGATGGATGAACAACTAGACAACAGACTAGATGGATGAACAACCAGACAACAGACTAGATGGATGAACAACTAGACAACAGACTAGATGGATGAACAACTAGACAACAGACTAGATGGATGAACGACAGACTAGATGGATGAACAACCAGACAACAGACTAGATAGATGAACAACTAGACAACAGACTAGATGGATGAACAACTAGACAACAGACTAGATGGATGAACAACCAGACAACAGACTAGATGGATGAACAACCAGACAACAGACTAGATGGATGAACAACCAGACAACAGACTAGATGGATGAACAACCAGACAACTGACTAGATGGATGAACAACCAGAAAACAGACTAGATGTATGAACAACTAGACAACAGACTAGATGTATGAACAACTAGACAACAGACTAGACAGATGAACAACTAGACAACAGACTAGATGGACAAACAACTAGACAACAGACTAGATGGATGAACAACCAGACAACAGACTAGATGGATGAACAACCAGACAACAGACTAGATGGATGAACAACAGACTAGATGGATGAACAACTAGACAACAGACTAGATGGATGAACAACTAGACAACAGACTAGATGGATGAACAACAGACTAGATGGATGAACAACCAGACAACAGACTAGATGGATGAACAACCAGACAACAGACTAGATGGATGAACAACCAGACAACAGACTAGACGGATGAACAACTAGACAACAGACTAGATGGATGAACAACTAGACAACAGACTAGATGGATGAACAACCAGACAACAGACTAGATGGATGAACAACCAGACAACAGACTAGATGGATGAACAACCAGACAACAGACTAGATGGATGAACAACCAGACAACAGACTAGATGGATGAACAACAGACTAGATGGATGAACAACCAGACAACAGACTAGATGGATGAACAACTAGACAACAGACTAGATGGATGAAAAACAGACTAGATGGATGAACAATTAGACAACAGACTAGATGGATGAACAACTAGACAACAGACTAGATGGATGAACAACTAGACAACAGACTAGATGGATGAACAACTAGACAACAGACTAGATGGATGAACAACTAGACAACAGACTAGATGGATGAACAATTAGACAACAGACTAGATGGATGAACAACTAGACAACAGACTAGATGGAAGAACAACCAGAAAACAGACTAGATGGATGAACAACCAGACAACAGACTAGATGGATGAACAACTAGACAACAGACTAGATGGATGAACAACTAGACAACAGACTAGATGGATGAACAACTAGACAACAGACTAGATGGATGAACGACAGACTAGATGGATGAACAACCAGACAACAGACTAGATGGAAGAACAACCAGACAACATACTATATGGATGAACAACTAGACTAGATGGATGAACAACTAGACAACAGACTAGATGGATGAACAACTAGACAACAGACTAGATGGATGAACAACTAGACAACAGACTAGATGGATGAACAACCAGACAACAGACTAGATGGATGAACAACTAGACAACAGACTAGATGGATGAACAACCAAACAGACTAGATGGATGAACAACCAGACAACAGACTAGATGGATGAACAACAGACTAGATGGATGAACAACTAGACAACAGACTAGATGGATGAACAACCAGACAACAGACTAGATGGATGAACAACTAGATAACAGACTAGTTGGATGAACAACAGACTAGATGGATGAACAACCAGACAACAGACTAGATGGATGAACAACTAGACAACAGACTAGATGGATGAAAAACAGACTAGATGGATGAACAACTAGACAACAGACTAGATGGATGAACAACTAGACAACAGACTAGATGGATGAACAACTAGACAACAGACTAGATGGATGAACAACCAGACAACAGACTAGATGGATGAACAACTAGATAACAGACTAGTTGGATGAACAACAGACTAGATGGATGAACAACCAGACAACAGACTAGATGGATGAAAAACAGACTAGATGGATGAACAATTAGACAACAGACTAGATGGATGAACAACTAGACAACAGACTAGATGGATGAACAACAGACAGACTAGATGGATGAACAACTAGACAACAGACTAGATGGATGAACAACTAGACAACAGACTAGATGGATGAACAACTAGACAACAGACTAGATGGATGAACAACCAGACAACAGACTAGATGGATGAACAACTAGACAACAGACTAGATGGATGAACAACACAACAGACTAGATGGATGAACAACTAGACAACAGACTAGATGGATGAACAACTAGACAACAGACTAGATGGATGAACAACAGAAACAGACTAGATGGATGAACAACTAGACAACAGACTAGATGGATGAACAACAGACAACAGACTAGATGGATGAACAACCAGACAACAGACTAGATGGATGAACAACCAGACAACAGACTAGATGGATGAACAACCAGACAACAGACTAGATGGATGAACAACCAGACTAGATGGATGAACAACCAGACAACAGACTAGATGGATGAACAACTAGACAACAGACTAGATGGATGAACAACAGACCTAGATGGATGAACAACTAGACAACAGACTAGATGGATGAACAACTAGACAACAGACTAGATGGATGAACAACTAGACAACAGACTAGATGGATGAACAACTAGACCAGACTAGATGGATGAACAACTAGACAACAGACTAGATGGATGAACAACTCAGACTAGATGGATGAACAACTAGACAACAGACTAGATGGATGAACAACGACAACAGACTAGATGGATGAACAACTAGACAACAGACTAGATGGATGAACAACTAGAAAACAGACTAGATGGATGAACAACCAGACAACAGACTAGATGGATGAACAACTAGACAACAGACTAGATGGATGAACAACTAGACAACAGACTAGATGGATGAACAACTAGACAACAGACTAGATGGATGAACAACAGACTAGATGGATGAACAACCAGACAACAGACTAGATGGATGAACAACCAGACAACAGACTAGATGGATGAACAACAGACTAGATGGATGAACAACTAGACAACAGACTAGATGGATGAACAACTAGACAACAGACTAGATGGATGAACAACTAGACAACAGACTAGATGGATGAACAACCAGACAACAGACTAGATGGATGAACAACTAGACAACAGACTAGATGGATGAACAACTAGACAACAGACTAGATGGATGAACAACAGACTAGATGGATGAACAACCAGACAACAGACTAGATGGATGAACAACCAGACAACAGACTAGATGGATGAACAACCAGACAACAGACTAGTTGGATGAACAACAGACTAGATGGATGAACAACCAGACAACAGACTAGATGGATGAACAACTAGACAACAGACTAGATGGATGAACAACAGACTAGATGGATGAACAACTAGACAACAGACTAGATGGATGAACAACAGACAACAGACTAGATGGATGAACAACTAGACAATAGACTAGATGGATGAACAACCAGACAACAGACTAGATGGATGAACAACTAGACAACAGACTAGATGGATGAACAACTAGACAACAGACTAGATGGATGAACAACTAGACAACAGACTAGATGGATGAACAACTAGACAACAGACTAGATGGATGAACAACCAGACTAGATGGATGAACAATTAGACAACAGACTAGATGGATGAACAACTAGACAACAGACTAGATGGATGAACAACAGACAACAGACTAGATGGATGAACAACTAGACAACAGACTAGATGGATGAACAACTAGACAACAGACTAGATGGATGAACAACTAGACAACAGACTAGATGGATGAACAACCAGACAACAGACTAGATGGATGAACAACTAGACAACAGACTAGATGGATGAACAACTAGACAACAGACTAGATGGATGAACCGACACGACTAGATGGATGAACAACTAGACAACAGACTAGATGGATGAACAACTAGACAACAGACTAGATGGATGAACAACTAGACAACAGACTAGATGGATGAACAACCGACACAGACTAGATGGATGAACAACTAGACAACAGACTAGATGGATGAAAAACCAGACAACAGACTAGATGGATGAACAACTAGACAACAGACTAGATGGATGAACAACTAGACAACAGACTAGATGGATGAACAACTAGAAAACAGACTAGATGGATGAACAACTAGACAACAGACTAGATGGATGAACAACTACACAACAGACTAGATGGATGAACAACCAGACAACAGACTAGATGGATGAACAACCAGACAACAGACTAGATGTATGAACAACTAGACAACAGACTAGATGGATGAACAACAGACTAGATGGATGAACAACTAGACAACAGACTAGATGGATGAACAACTAGACAACAGACTAGATGGATGAACAACAGACTAGATGGATGAACAACCAGACAACAGACTAGATGGATGAACAACTAGACAACAGACTAGATGGATGAACAACTAGACAACAGACTAGATGGATGAACAACTAGACAACAGACTAGATGGATGAACAACTAGACAACAGACTAGATGGATGAACAACCAGACAACAGACTAGATGGATGAACAACTAGACAACAGACTAGATGGATGAACAACCAGACAACAGACTAGATGGATGAACAACCAGACAACAGACTAGATGGATGAACAACAGACTAGATGGATGAACAACTAGACAACAGACTAGATGGATGAACAACCAGACAACAGACTAGATGGATGAACAACAGACTAGATGGATGAACAATTAGACAACAGACTAGATGGATGAACAACTAGACAACAGACTAGATGGATGAACAACTAGACAACAGACTAGATGGATGAACAACTAGACAACAGACTAGATGGATGAACAACTAGACAACAGACTAGATGGATGAACAACAGCAACAGACTAGATGGATGAACAACTAGACAACAGACTAGATGGATGAACAACCAGACAACAGACTAGATGGATGAACAACTAGACAACAGACTAGATGGATGAACAACTAGACAACAGACTAGATGGATGAACAACTAGACAACAGACTAGATGGATGAACAATTAGACAACAGACTAGATGGATGAACAACAGACTAGATGGATGAACAACCAGACAACAGACTAGATGGATGAACAACTAGACAACAGACTATATGGATGAACAACAGACTAGATGGATGAACAACTAGACAACAGACTAGATGGATGAACAACTGACAACAGACTAGATGGATGAACAACTAGACAACAGACTAGATGGATGAACAACCAGACAACAGACTAGATGGATGAACAACTAGACAACAGACTAGATGGATGAACAACTAGACAACAGACTAGATGGATGAACAACTAGACAACAGACTAGATGGATGAACGACAGACTAGATGGATGAACAACTAGACAACAGACTAGATGGATGAACAACCAGACAACAGACTAGATGGATGAACAACCAGACAACAGACTAGATGGATGAACAACAGACTAGATGGATGAACAACTAGACAACAGACTAGATGGATGAACAACAGACTAGATGGATGAACAACTAGACAACAGACTAGATGGATGAACAACTAGACAACAGACTAGATGGATGAACAACTAGACAACAGACTAGATGGATGAACAACCAGACAACAGACTAGATGGATGAACAACTAGACAACAGACTAGATGGATGAACAACCAGACAACAGACTAGATGGATGAACAACTAGACAACAGACTAGATGGATGAACAACAGACTAGATGGATGAACAATTAGACAACAGACTAGATGGATGAACAACTAGACAACAGACTAGATGGATGAACAACTAGACAACAGACTAGATGGATGAACAACTAGACAACAGACTAGATGGATGAACAACTAGACAACAGACTAGATGGATGAACAACTAGACAACAGACTAGATGGATGAACAACTAGACAACAGACTAGATGGATGAACAACTAGAAAACAGACTAGATGGATGAACAACTAGACAACAGACTAGATGGATGAACCGACAGACTAGATGGATGAACAACTAGACAACAGACTAGATGGATGAACAACTAGACAACAGACTAGATGGATGAACAACTAGACAACAGACTAGATGGATGAACAACCAGACAACAGACTAGATGGATGAACAACTAGACAACAGACTAGATGGATGAACAACTAGACAACAGACTAGATGGATGAACAACTAGACAACAGACTAGATGGATGAACAACCAGACAACAGACTAGATGGATGAACAACTAGACAACAGACTAGATGGATGAACAACTAGACAACAGACTAGATGGATGAACAACTAGACAACAGACTAGATGGATGAACAATTAGACAACAGACTAGATGGATGAACAACGACAACAGACTAGATGGATGAACAACCAGACAACAGACTAGATGGATGAACAACAGACTAGATGGATGAACAACTAGACAACAGACTAGATGGATGAACAACTAGACAACAGACTAGATGGATGAACAACAGCAGACTAGATGGATGAACAACTAGACAACAGACTAGATGGATGAACAACTAGACAACAGACTAGATGGATGAACAACCAGACAACAGACTAGATGGATGAACAACTAGACAACAGACTAGATGGATGAACAACTAGACAACAGACTAGATGGATGAACAACCAGACAACAGACTAGATGGATGAACAACCAGACAACAGACTAGATGGATGAACAACCAGACAACAGACTAGATGGATGAACAACTAGACAACAGACTAGATGGATGAACAACAGACTAGATGGATGAACAACTAGACAACAGACTAGATGGATGAACAACTAGACAACAGACTAGATGGATGAACAACAGACTAGATGGATGAACAACTAGACAACAGACTAGATGGATGAACAACTAGACAACAGACTAGATGGATGAACAACTAGACAACAGACTAGATGGATGAACAACCAGACAACAGACTAGATGGATGAACAACCAGACAACAGACTAGATGGATGAACAACTAGACAACAGACTAGATGGATGAACAACTAGACAACAGACTAGATGGATGAACAACTAGACAACAGACTAGATGGATGAACAACTAGACAACAGACTAGATGGATGAACAACCAGACAACAGACTAGATGGATGAACAACTAGACAACAGACTAGATGGATGAACAACTAGACAACAGACTAGATGGATGAACAACCAGACAACAGACTAGATGGATGAACAACTAGACAACAGACTAGATGGATGAACAACTAGACAACAGACTAGATGGATGAACAACGTCAACAGACTAGATGGATGAACAACTAGACAACAGACTAGATGGATGAACAACTAGACAACAGACTAGATAGATGAACAACCAGACAACAGACTAGATGGATGAACAACTAGACAACAGACTAGATGGATGAACAACAGACTAGATGGATGAACAACTAGACAACAGACTAGATGGATGAACAACTAGACAACAGACTAGATGGATGAACAACTAGACAACAGACTAGATGGATGAACAACCAGACAACAGACTAGATGGATGAACAACCAGACAACAGACTAGATGGATGAACAACCAGACAACAGACTAGATGGATGAACAACCAGACAACAGACTAGATGGATGAACAACCAGACAACAGACTAGATGGATGAACAACCAGACAACAGACTAGATGGATGAACAACCAGACAACAGACTAGATGGATGAACAACCAGACCAGACTAGATGGATGAACAACCAGACAACAGACTAGATGGATGAACAACCAGACAACAGACTAGATGGATGAACAACTAGACAACAGACTAGATGTATGAACAACTAGACAACAGACTAGACAGATGAACAACTAGACAACAGACTAGATGGACAAACAACTAGACAACAGACTAGATGGATGAACAACCAGACAACAGACTAGATGGATGAACAACCAGACAACAGACTAGATGGATGAACAACTAGACAACAGACTAGATGGATGAACAATTAGACAACAGACTAGATGGATGAACAACTAGACAACAGACTAGATGGAAGAACAACCAGAAAACAGACTAGATGGATGAACAACTAGACAACAGACTAGATGGATGAACAACTAGACAATAGACTAGATGGATGAACAACTAGACAACAGACTAGATGGATGAACAACTAGACAACAGACTAGATGGATGAACAACCAGACAACAGACTAGATGGATGAACAACTAGACAACAGACTAGATGGATGAACAACTAGACAACAGACTAGATGGATGAACAACTAGACAACAGACTAGATGGATGAACAATTAGACAACAGACTAGATGGATGAACAACTAGACAACAGACTAGATGGATGAACAACTAGACAACAGACTAGATGGATGAACAACTAGACAACAGACTAGATGGATGAACAACTAGACAACAGACTAGACGGATGAACAACTAGACAACAGACTAGATGGATGAACAACTAGACAACAGACTAGATGGATGAACAACTAGACAACAGACTAGATGGATGAACAACTAGACAACAGACTAGATGGATGAACAACCAGACAACAGACTAGATGGATGAACAACTAGACAACAGACTAGATGGATGAACAACAGACTAGATGGATGAACAACTAGACAAACAGACTAGATGGATGAACAACTAGACAACAGACTAGATGGATGAACAACTAGACAACAGACTAGATGGATGAACAACTAGACAACAGACTAGATGGATGAACAACTAGACAACAGACTAGATGGTTGAACAACAGACTAGATGGATGAACAACTAGACAACAGACTAGATGGATGAACAACTAGACAAAAGACTAGATGGATGAACAACTAGACAAAAGACTAGATGGTTTAACAACAGACTAGATGGATGAACAACTAGACAACAGACTAGATGGATGAACAACTAGACAACAGACTAGATGGTTTAACAACAGACTAGATGGATGAACAACTAGACAACAGACTAGATGGATGAACAACTAGACAACAGACTAGATGGATGAACAACAGACTAGATGGATGAACAACAGACTAGATGGATGAACAACTAGACAACAGACTAGATGGATGAACAACAGACTAGATGGATGAACAACTAGACAACAGACTAGATGGATGAACAACAGACTAGATGGATGAACAACTAGACAACAGACTAGATGGATGAACAACTAGACAAAAGACTAGATGGATGAACAACTAGACAAAAGACTAGATGGTTTAACAACAGACTAGATGGATGAACAACTAGACAACAGACTAGATGGATGAACAACTAGACAACAGACTAGATGGTTTAACAACAGACTAGATGGATGAACAACTAGACAACAGACTAGATGGATGAACAACTAGACAACAGACTAGATGGATGAACAACTAGACAACAGACTAGATGGATGAACAACAGACTAGATGGATGAACAACAGACTAGATGGATGAACAACTAGACAACAGACTAGATGGATGAACAACAGACTAGATGGATGAACAACTAGACAACAGACTAGATGGATGAACAACTAGACAACAGACTAGATGGATGAACAACTAGACAACAGACTAGATGGATGAACAACGTCAACAGACCTGTCTCTGTTGCTCCAGGTGGTCCGAGGTGCTGGGGCCAGAGCGGTAATTCCTAACGGAGAAGGCCACCTCCTTCATGTCATCACTGAGGTTCCGTGACAGCTGCAGCCCCAGAGACGAGGCGTACCCCACCGTGGGGATGGGACCCCCCCCAGAGGGACCCCGCAGTCCCGCCACACCCTCTAATAACTCCTTATGACAGGAGGGAGGCCACCTACCATCACCAAACACCTCGTCTGGACCTCCTACCCCCCCAATCCCGGAGTCACCCGCCACCTCACCAACACCCCCACCCCCCTTGTTTCCTTTGGGGTACAGGTAGTCTTGATCGGGGGGCCCGGGAGATCGGGTGGGGCTGTGGGAGACGTGGACCCCTGTCCCCCCCCCTACGTCACCCCCGTTGCCCCTGAGTGGGGAGCGCTGGCAGTGGGGTGGGCAGGGGGGCTCTGGGCTGGATCGGGTGCTGGTGGTCAGGAACCACGAGGCCGGCTGGAATGGTTCTGGAAGTCAGAGAAAGAGAGAGAGAGAGAGAGAGAGAGAGAGAGAGAGAGAGAGAGAAATAGAGAGAGAGAAAGAGAGAAAGAGAGAGAGAGAGAGAGAGAGAGAGAGAGAGAGAGAGAGAGAGAGAGAGAGAGAGAGAGAGAGAGAGAGAGAGAGAGAGAGAGAGAGAGAGAGAATGTGGAGTGATTAGAATTAGAATTAAACTTTTAAAAAGTTTGAGATAAAAAACCATCACTGCCTAAAAACAAAGCCCTATGGAACAATCCTTGGACAGCTTTTCAGAATTCTAAAGACATAGAAATTGTTAAATGACTTGGTAATAGGAAATAAATGTATTTCCATGACAGAATTAAAAAGGAATTTTGGACTGACCAATGTAGATTTTTCCAAGTACATGCAACTTAAAAGTTTCTTATCAAGACATCTCGATTTGAAATATTTTGGACATCAGAGTAATCATGAGGAAACCCTATTTGAGTCAGAAAAGGATGTTCATATGATAGGTAAGATATAAAAAATCTTGCAGAGAGCCGATCCAACTGACAATCTCTTAAAATATATATATAACCTATTGGAACCAAGACTTTAAAATAACTGATAGTGGCACAAGGTGGAGGGAATGTTGGGACAGAACTAAATTACAGTTAACAAAAATGTAAGATTAATCCAGTATAAACTAATTTATTACACAAGAGACAACATTCACAAATTCTACAGCACAACGGCAGAGTCATGTCTTAAGTGTAAAACTAACAATGACTCAATAATTCATGCCTTCTGGGAATGCTATCAAGTCCAAAAGTTATGGCCGGAGTTAGAATGTTGGCTGTCAGAAGTATTACAATGTAAATGTACTTTGAATCTGTCTGCGTATTTCAAGACATGGCATATGAGGGTGCAGTGAGATACCCGATGGGTTGGACGATAATTTTCTTGTCAATCATCTTGAAAAAACGTAGACTTAAAAACTGGAAATCAACCAATCCGCCATTGTTAAGACAATGGAAAGTGCGTGGGCCACGGAGAGAAACAAAATGGTGCAGTTTGAGGCCAAGTGGCGGAGAGTGATGCAGGCGCTGGAGATGGGGGTGTGAGCAGGTGGGTCTGGGCAGGTGTGATGTGGTTGATGGAGATGGGGGCGTGAGCAGGTGGGTCTGGGCAGGTGTGATGTTGTGGATGGAGATGGGGGCGTGAGCAGGTGGGTCTGGGCAGGTGTGATGTTGTTGATGGAGATGGGGGGCGTGAGCAGGTGGGTCTGGGCAGGTGTGATGTTGTGGATGGAGATGGGGGCGTGAGCAGGTGGGTCTGGGCAGGTGTGATGTTGTGGATGGAGATGGGGGCGTGAGCAGGTGGGTCTGGGCAGGTGGGATGTTGTGGATGGAGATGGGGGCGTGAGCAGATGGGTCTGGGCAGATGTGATGTGGTTGATGGAGATGGGGGTGTGAGCAGATGGGTCTGGGCAGGTGTGATGTGGTTGATGGAGATGGGGGTGTGAACAGGTGGGTCTGGGCAGGTGTGATGTTGTTGATGGAGATGGGGGTGTGAACAGGTGGGTCTGGGCAGGTGTGATGTTGTGGATGGAGATGGGGGCGTGAGCAGGTGGGTCTGGGCAGGTGTGATGTTGTGGATGTTTGTGTTTGTTTTTTATTGTAACAACAAAAAAACAAAACAAAAAAAAAACAGTCATGGTAAAAAACAGACAGCATTAAACCATGAGCAAGCAACATCAGTACCTGAAATGGGCCGTTCTGCCCAGGTTTCCATGGCTGTGGGGGTGTGGTGGCCTGGTGTCGGGGAGGGGCCAGGGCCGGGGAAGTCCCACCCCTTGCTGTTGAACTCCTCTATGTACTTCAGGTCGTCAGGTGACAGCGGCGGAGTCACATCGTCACGGCCGCGGTCACCATGACGACTCTTGTCAGGCAGGAAGGGAGAGCTGTCCATTAGACGCTGGAAGTCACTCATAGAACAGACCGACTTAGCCCTGTGGAGGGGGAGAGCAAAGGTTTCAATAAAACGTTTAACAATTACATTATCAGACAATGTAACAAGGGAGAGGAGTGGAGAGAGGACAGAACAATAAAAGGACAGAAGAGAAGAGGAGAGGATTCAGCATCACGGATCCACTACTGTTCCACAGAAGAAAGATGTAGAGGACGGTCAGAGATAAACAGCACAGGTAGGACTGTCTCTCTGATATCTCTTGTCTAAACAACATGTTACAGCCTCTTCACTGTTCCCAATTTCTTGAAACTACAAAAAGAGTATAAAAACATATTGTTTGTTCTCTCGATAAAGGCCAGTTAATGGTTTCATTTCATTTAATCAGGGATCGCTTTAAAATGATTCAATAATTAATTGTCAGGCTGCGATGACTTGGATCGTGTACCATTATGATCTTTCACAAAGAGCTGCTTCAACGCAAACCACCAGGAAATATCACTAAGAGCTGCTTCAACGCAAACCACCAGGAAATATCCCTAAGAGCTGCTTCAACGCAAACCACCAGGAAATATCACTAAGAGCTGCTTCAACGCAAACCACCAGGAAATATCACTAATAGCTGCTTCAACACAAACTACCAGGAAATATCACTAAGAGCTGCTTCAACACAAACCACCAGGAAATATCACTAAGAGCTGCTTCAACACAAACCACCAGGAAATATCACTAAGAGCTGCTTCAACACAAACCACCAGGAAATATCACTAAGAGCTGCTTCAACACAAACCACCAGGAAATATCACTAAGAGCTGCTTCAACACAAACCACCAGGAAATATCACTTCTAACAGCAGTCATTTCTTTACCCAAAGGATTTATAGGTACAGTAGACTTGTTTAAAATACAGTGAGGGGAGTTCAGAGTACACAACAGTCAAAAGCAGAAAGCATACCTATTGTAAATGTTAAAATGGCAGCCTGTCTAGATAAGATAAGTGGAAACAATACCAGTAATGTATCATTTGGATGAATCCAGGTAAATCACTGAGAACCCTTACAGTAACAACAAGGATTGGTTGTTACAGTAAAACAACAAGGATTGGTTGTTACAGTAAAACAACAAGGATTGGTTGTTACAGTAAAACAACAAGGATTGGTTGTTACAGTAAAACAACAAGGATTGGTAGTTACAGTAAAACAACAAGGATTGGTTGTTACAGTAAAACAACAAGGATTGGTTGAGGTAAGCAGGAAGAAGTCAGTTACCTGAGCAGGCTACCAAAACCCATCTCTTCCTCCTCCTCCTCTTGGTACATAGACGGGTCTTCTCTGTCTGGGATCTCATTCAGCACCTGAAGTAACACACGCACGCACACACGCACACGCACACACACACACACACACACACACACACACACACACACACACACACACACACACACACACACACACACACACACACACACACACACACACACCACGTGTTAGTGCAGGGCTGGACCAAAACCCTGCACTGGACCAATATTGAAGAAGACCACTCTTTTGAGGTTTGAAAATGCCCTAAAGAACACTTTAGGGGTGAGCTGTTACTTTTAGACATTCCTGGACTTCGTCCCAAGTGGTACCCTATTCCCTATATAGTGCACTACTTTAGGACCCATATGGCTCTGGTCATAAGTAGTGCACTATCTAGGGAATAGGGTGCAATTTGGGACGCACCCAGAGTCTGACATGTCTCACCTGGTTCATACAAGGGAACCTCTTGTCAGAGTCCAGTCTGCAGGGAGGTGGGGCCTCCAGGCCACCCAGGGAGTCCAGTGTCAGAGCGTCCAGGAAAAGGTTCTCTGTTGGGCATCTGAACCTCACTACAGCCCCCTTGTCTTCATGGGCCTCCGAGTCCGAGTGGGAGTGGGTGGGAAGGGAAACCGGGCCGGGGATGGCAGAGCGAGGGGAGCGGGGTGACCTTGGGGAGCGAGGGGCCTTACATGGGCTCTCCTGGGGGGGAAAGACACCCCTGTGTCCTCCCGCTGTTTCCCCGTCTTTCACGTTGGATGGTGAGCCCTCACTGCCCCTCCGTACGTTCAGCTCTCCCTGCAGCTGTGGGGGGAGGAGAGAGAGGAGAGGAGAGAGAAGAGAGGAGAGGGAGGGGAAGAGAGAGAGAGGAGAGGAGAGGAGAGAGAAGAGAGGAGAGGGAGGGGAAGAGAGAGAGGGGGGGAGGAAGGGATTCAGTTACGAAGTTTCATACTTTGTATAAGATTTGCATTCTAACATTACATCAGTAGTTTCAGACAGCGTGATGTGGTTACAGATTATGAAGAGAGTTGCTCTCAGTAGTTTCTGACAGGGTGATGTGGCTACAGAATATGAAGAGAGTTGCTCTCAGTAGTCTCTGACAAGGTGATGTGGCTACAGAATATGGAGAGAGTTGCTCTCAGTAGTCTCTGACAGGGTGATGTGGCTACAGAATATGAAGAGAGTTGCTCTCAGTAGTTTCTGACAGGGTGATGTGGTTACAGATTATGAAGAGAGTTGCTCTCAGTAGTTTCTGACAGGGTGATGTGGTTACAGATTATGAAGAGAGTTGCTCTCAGTAGTCTCTGACAGGGTGATGTGGTTACAGAATATGGAGAGAGTTGCTCTCAGTAGTCTCTGACAGGGTGATGTGGTTACAGAATATGGAGAGAGTTGCTCTCAGTAGTTTCTGACAGGGTGATGTGCTACGAAATTACTGATGTGGTTACAGATTATGAAGAGAGTTGCTCTCAGTAGTCTCTGACAGGGTGATGTGGTTACAGAATATGGAGAGAGTTGCTCTCAGTAGTCTCTGACAGGGTGATGTGGCTACAGAATATGGAGAGAGTTGCTCTCAGTAGTCTCTGACAGGGTGATGTGGTTACAGAATATGGAGAGAGTTGCTCTCAGTAGTTTCTGACAGGGTGATGTGGCTACAGAATATGAAGAGAGTTGCTCTCAGTAGTCTCTGACAGGGTGATGTGGCTACAGAATATGGAGAGAGTTGCTCTCAGTAGTTTCAGACAGGGTGATGTGGCTACAGAATATGGAGAGAGTTGCTCTCAGTAGTCTCTGACAGGGTGATGTGGTTACAGAATATGGAGAGAGTTGCTCTCAGTAGTTTCTGACAGGGTGATGTGGCTACAGAATATGGAGAGAGTTGCTCTCAGTAGTTTCAGACAGGGTGATGTGGCTACAGAATATGGAGAGAGTTGCTCTCAGTAGTTTCAGACAGGGTGATGTGGCTACAGAATATGAAGAGAGTTGCTCTCAGTAGTTTCAGACAGAGTTCCTCTCCCCCTCTACCCCTCTCTCCCTCCTCTCCCTCCTCTCCCCCCTCTCCCTCCTCTCCCCCTCCCCCTCCTCACCCTCTCCATCTTGTGGTGCATGTTTCTCATGTTGCTGTCCCACTCCTGTCTCTCTTGGTCGAAGCGTTCCAGCAGGTCTCTCCTCTCCCTCCCCCACCTCTTCTCTCCGTGTTGCAGCTTCCAGTGGAGGTCCAGGGAGGTGCTGTGGCTCTCGGCCAGGAGGCAACGGTGCTCCTCTCGCTCCTGCTTAAAGGCCCAGTCTGGGTCTCCTCCTCCTCCTCCTCCTCCTCCTCCTCCCTGTGCCTCCCCTCTGGCTTCTCCTCTCTCCTCTCCTTTCTCTTCTTGTCTCTCCTCTTCCAGCTGGTTGAACACATAACAGACAGACAATATATCAGTTCAGTTGATTTTCCTGACCATGTGATCTGACCAGGAGAAACTCTGTCTGTGTCAGATGACCTGACTACAATCAGTCTGTCAGATCACCTGACTACAATCAGTCTGTCAGATCACCTGACTACAATCAGTCTGTCAGATCACCTGACTACAATCAGTCTGTCAGATCACCTGACTACAATCAGTCTGTCAGATCACCTGACTACAATCAGTCTGTCAGATCACCTGACTACAATCAGTCTGTCAGATCACCTGACTACAATCAGTCTGTCAGATCACCTGACTACAATCAGTCTGTCAGATCACCTGAATACAATCAGTCTGTCAGATCACCTGACTACAATCAGTCTGTCAGATCACCTGACTACAATCAGTCTGTCAGATCACCTGACTACAATCAGTCTGTCAGATCACCTGACTACAATCAGTCTGTCAGATCACCTGACTACAATCAGTCTGTCAGATCACCTGAATACAATCAGTCTGTCAGATCACCTGAATACAATCAGTCTGTCAGATCACCTGACTACAATCAGTCTGTCAGATCACCTGACTACAATCAGTCTGTCAGATCACCTGACTACAATCAGGTTGATAGTTTGATAGATATGTGTTATTAGATGAAGTTATTTGTGTTTGAACAGATATCTGTGATATACTTGGGTACTGACAAAAGTATTTTCAGCAGCCTGTATTGTGAAACAGCACTGTAACAGAATACAGAAAACTCCACATTGTTTTATAAGGAGTTGTTAAAGTGAACCAGAAGAAGATGCCCTCCAGCCAGTCTGTGTTCTGTAGAGGAATATCAAACATTCTCATCGTCATAGGAAATAATATGCAAGACTGCTCTGAACAAAGAAGAAATGATTGAACGGATACGCAATAAGGACATTTATAATTTGTGTTGGCTCGCTGGGTTTAGTCGAAATGTTGGAGCTCAAACACAAAAACTGATTATGAACGGACACAGTTGGTTCTACTCAGACAAAACTGACTGTCCTGAGCCAAGAAGAACCTCACTGTGTTCAAATAGTTATATCTGTCTTAGTGCTGCGGTCTCTTTAAGGTGGCCAGCATCATCTGTGACTGTGTTTGATAATTGATAACCTCAAGGACAAGAGGAAGGTAGGACACATGTTTGGGCCCTTTAACTGCAGACAGCACCATCTGTGTACCTGAGCAACATCACACTTCATCACCGCCCTTTCACTTCTCAGGAGCCAAGAGTACCTTCAGGCCTACATGAACTCATTATTTGTATCAATATACTTACTGTGAGTAGTAACTAAGTCCCAGTGCTGCTGTCTCTTTAAGGCAGACATCTTGAGTAAGTTACTTTGAGCAACGTGACACTTCATCTCTGCCCATTTGACCTTCCAGGATGCCTTGTCGTTGGCGTAGCTCTCTCTGTGTGTGTGTGTGTGTGTGTGTGTGTGTGTGTGTGTGTGTGTGTGGTTGCCTGGATTAGAGTTACCTGAGCGACGTGACACTTCATTTTGGCCCATTTGACCTCCCAGGATGCCTTGTCGTTGGCGTAGTTTTGCTGCAGCTGGCACCTCCTGCTCTCCTCCTCCCTCAACTCCTCCCTGAACTCCTCTAACAGGGAGCGCAGCGCGTGGAGCACCCTGCGGTTCTCACCCACCTGGAGAGAGGAGGAGCGGGGGAGGAAGTAGGGGAGGCGAGAGGGGAGGAGGGAGGAGGAGGAGAGGGAGGGGAGAGGAAACGGGTGAGGAGGGGGAGGGGAGGGGAGGTGAGGGAGAGGTAGCAAGGTGAGGAGGTGAAAGAGAGAGAATGAAACTGGATCATGCATTTATTCAAGATATCATTGGGTCCTTTCCATTTACCTAATAATGTCAACTTTTTCAAAACACAAGCCATGCTTTTAATTTCCAAGTTGATCTACACATACTAATGCAGGTTATCACTGGGCTCTGCTGCTCTGCTGTAGTTTATATGTAGGTTATCACCGGGCTCTGCTGCTCTGCTGTAGTTTATATATAGGTTATCACTGGGCCCTGCTGCTCTGCTGTAGTTTATATGTAGGTTATCACTGGGCTCTGCTGCCCTGCTGTAGTTTATATGTAGGTTATCACTGGGCTCTGCTGCTCTGCTGTAGTGTATATGCAGTTTATCACTGGGCTCTGCTGCTCTGCTGTAGTTTATATGTAGGTTATCACTGGGCTCTGCTGCTCTGCTGTAGTGTATATGCAGGTTATCACTGGGCTCTGCTGCTCTGCTGCTCTGCTGTAGTTTATATGTAGGTTATCACTGGGCTCTGCTACTCTGCTGTAGTTTATATGTAGGTTATCACTGGGCTCTGCTGCTCTGGTGTAGTTTATATGTGGTTATCACTAGGCTCTGCTGCTCTGCTGTAGTTTATATGTAGGTTATCACTGGGCTCTGCTGCTCTGCTGCTCTGCTGTAGTTTATATGTAGGTTATCACTGGGCTCTGCTGCTCTGCTGTAGTTTATATGTAGGTTATCACTGGGCTCTGCTGCCCTGCTGTAGTTTATATGTAGGTTATCACAGGGCTCTGCTGCTCTGCTGTAGTTTATATGTAGGTTATCACTGGGCTCTGCTGCTCTGCTGCTCTGCTGCTCTGCTGTAGTTTATATGTAGGTTATCACTGGGCTCTGCTGCTCTGCTGTAGTTTATATGTGGTTATCACTGGGCTCTGCTGCCCTGCTGTAGTTTATATGTAGGTTATCACTGGGCTCTGCTGCTCTGCTGTAGTTTATATGTGGTTATCACTAGGCTCTGCTGCCCTGCTGTAGTTTATATGTAGGTTATCACTGGGCTCTGCTGCTCTGCTGTAGTTTATATGTGGTTATCACTGGGCTCTGCTGCTCTGCTGTAGTTTTTTGTTTATTTATTTGTTTATTTATTTGTTTATTTATTTGTTTATTTATTTGTTTATTTATATGTTTATTTATTTGTTTATGTATTTGTTTATGTATTTGTTTATTTATTTGTTTATTTATTTGTTTATTTATATGTTTATTTATTTGTTTATGTATTTGTTTATTTATATGTTTATTTATTTGTTTATTGGGATCCCCATTAGCTTTTGCAGAAGCAGCAGCTACTCTTCATGGGGTCCACAAAAAACATCAAATATGACAAGTAACAAAACACTGATAGACAAGGGCAGTCACACTAATGTAAAATACAACCATATACAAACAATACCAAAACACAACAAAATAACGTGTGTGTTAGAGTGTGTCTCTGTGTGCGTGTGTCTGTATCCCCTCACAGTCCCGCCGTTCCATGAGATGTTGTTTAATCTTTTTTTAAAGGTCATTTTGCTGTTTGCTTGAGTAATTGGAGATGGAAGGGAGTTCCATGCGATCATGGCTCTGTATAATACTGTGTGTTGCCGTGAATTAGTTTTGGACCTGGGGACTGTGAAGAGACCCCTGGTGGTGTGTCTTTTGGGGTATGTATGGAATGTTATTTGATTATGCGGATCTGGAATTTTCATCACAGTAATATTTCTCATTAAAACTAGAAGAGAAGCAGTTAATCTCTCGTCAACCCTCAACCAGGAAAGACTGGCATGCATGTTTTTGATAGTTCGTTCTGTGCAGTTAAGGGCAAGGCGTGCTGCTCTGATCTGAGCCAGTTGCAGCTTTTCTAAGTCTTTCATTGCTGCACCTGACCATATTACCTGACAGTAATCAAGATGGGACAAGATCAGAGACTGAACAACTAGTACAGTTGATTTTTTATAACAGACATACCTCTCTCCATCTTCACAACAACTTTGTCATTATGACTTCACCATGATAAATGACCATCCAATGTTACTCCTAGGAGTTCAGCTTCTTCAACAATGGTCACACCCTTTATACACAACTCCAGTTGAGGTTTAGGTCTAAGATAATGTTTTGAACCAAATACAATTATTTTGTTTTTTTGAAGTATTTAAAGACCAGTTTATTATTAATCCCCCATTCTGATACTGACTGGAACTCCTTATTTAGAATTTCTGTGAGCTCAGTGGCTTTGGGTGCTGACATGTAGAGTGTGGATTCATCAGCATAGTCATTCTAGCTTCATGTAAGACCAGTGGAAAATCATTTGTAAGAATAGAGAAGAGTAACGGCCCAAGGCAACTGCCCTGAGGGACACCGCACTGTACATATCTGAAGTTAGAGAAGCTTCAATTGAAGAACACTCGCTGAGTTCTATTGGATAAATAACTCTCCAACCATGTGATGGCAGGTGATGTAAAGCCATAGCAAGTGAGTTTCTTCAATAACAATTTATGATCAATAACATCAAAGGCTGCACTGAATTCTAACAATACAGCTCCAACTATCATCTTATTATCCATATATTTTAACCAATCATCTGTCCTCTGAGTCAGTGCAGTGCAAGTTGAGTGCCCTTCTCTAAATGCATGCTGAGAGTCAGTAGTTAACTTGTTCTCTGAAAAATAGCATTGTATTTGGTCAAACACAATTCTCTCCATCAGTTTACTAAGAACAGGCTGCAAACTGATTGGGTGGCGGTTAGATCCAGCAAATAGTGCTTTACTATTTTTAGGCAGTGGAATTACTTTAGCTTCATGTGGACACACCCCCTCCTTTAGGCTTCGGTTAAAGATATAGCAAATAGGGGTGGCAATACAGTCTGCTACCATTCTAGATAGTTTCCCATCTAGGTTGTCTGTACCTGGTGGCTTATCATTATTGATGGATAACAATAGTTTTCCACCTCTCCAACACTAACTTGACCAAATTCAAAAACAGCAATCCTTCTCTTTCATTATTATATATTTTATACAAAAATATTATGGTTCACTGTTCAATGTTGTCATTTCCACTTGAGTTTTTCCACTTTACTTATGAAATAGCCATTGAAATTATTGGCAATATCGAAAGTTTTTTATTATAAATGACCCATCAACTCCAATGAACAATGGAGATGAATTGGGTTTTCTGTCCATGATATCATTTAAGGTATTCCAAAGTCTTTTTCCATTGTGTTTTATGTCATTGATCTTGGTTTGGTAATATAATTTCTTCTTCTTTTTGTTAAGTTTAGTCAAAAAATGTCTCAATTTACAGTATGTCAACCAATGAACTGAGCAGCCTGTCCACCTCATGTATAATTCATTTGAACCATACCATTTTTCAATTCATCATCAATCCAGAGGGCTCTATCAATTCTCACAGTTGATTTCTAACAGGTGCATGGGGTTGTCAACAATTGGCATGAGTACTTTTACAAATACCTCCAGTGCTGCATCTGGATTAACTTCCTCATACACATCAGACCAACATAAATGTTTTACATCTTCAACAAAAGAGTCCTTTGAAAACATTTTGTTTGATCTCTTATAAATTACAGTAGGCCCAACCTTTGGCTCTTTGGCTTTCCTTGTTATTGCCACAATGTTATGGGAACTGATATTGATTTGGAGCAAAGCTCTGCAGCATTAGTGAATATATGATCAATACAAGTGGATGTCACAGATCCAACACTATTGATATGCACTCTAGTTGGTTGAGTGATAACCTGGGTCATATTACAGGCCTAAGCCTACAGTTAGAAGCTTCCTCTTCAGAAAATAGACCTCTCTGTTAATATCACACACACTATCAAAGGATTAAACACACATTATCCAAGTACTGGACCGTTAGCACTTGGTGGCCTACAGCAGCACCCCACATAAAGAGGCTTTAGATGAAGCAGGTGAACTTGCAACCACAACACTTCAACAACACTTGACATGAGATCCTCTCTAAGCTTTACAGGAATATGGCTCTGAACATCTACCGCAGCAGCACCTCCCCCCTGTCTTTTCTGCACATTGACTCTGGTCTGTAGTTGTTATATCCTTGTACTGCTACTGCTGTTACATCAAATGAATTATCTAAGTGAGTTAAAGGAGATGACCCAGTGTATGAACGTTATCCGATGTTAGCAAGGTATTGACTTCATTAACCTTATTTCTAAAGGCGACATACAGCGCCTTCAGAAAGTATTCATACCCCTGGACTTATTCCACCTTTTGTTGTGCTACAGCCTGGATTCAAAATGGATTACATTTATATTTTTTCTCATCCATCTACACACAATAACCCCATAATGACAAAAGTGAAAAACATGTTTTTAGAAATGTTAGCACATTTATTGAAAAATGAAATACAGAAAATATCTCACTTACGTAAGTATTCACACCCCTGAGTCAATACGTTGTAGAAGCACCTTTGGCAGCGTTTAAAGTTGTGAGTCTTTCTGGGTAAGTCTCTAAGAGCTTTCCACACCTGGACGGTACAATATTTGCCCATTATTATTTTCGAAATTCTTCCAAGCTCAAATTGGTTGTTGATCATTGCTAAACAACCATTTTCAGGTCTTACCATAGATTCTAAGGTAGATTTAAGTCAAAACTGTAACTCGGCCACTCAGGAACATTCACTGTCTTCTTGGTAAGCAACTCCAGTGTAGATTTGGCCTTGTGTTTTAGGTTATTGCCCTGCTAAAAGGCTGAAAGGTTAATTCATTTCCCAGTGTCTGGTGGAAAGCAGACTGAACCAGGTTTTCCTCTAGGATTTTGCCTGTGCTTAGCTCCATTCAGTTTCTTTTTTTATCTTAAAAAAACTCCACAGTCCTTAACGATGACAAGCGTACCCATAACATGATGCAGCCACCACTATGCTTGAAAATATGGAGAGAGGTATACAGTAATGTGTTGCATTGGATTTGCCCCAAACATAACACTTTGTATTCAGGACAAAAAGTTCATTGCTTTGCCAATTTTTTTTTGCAGTATTACTTCAGTTCTTTGTTGCAAACAGGATGTGCATGTTTTGGAATATTTTTTATTCTTTACAGACTTCCTTCTTAACACTCTTTACACGCTTTTACTAAACAGAGTTTGATGTTTTCATCCTGGTGGTAAATGCTAACATGGCCTGCTTTGGGAACTGTTTGTGAATAATGGTTTGGGGGTTTAAAGCAGCTCCATTTTCAGATCAGTGTACAAACCATTTCTGTCAAGTTGAAGAAATCACAACAGTAGACAGCAGAGAGCACTTTAGATCCTGTTAATAAAACATGACATACACCCCCCCACACACTATGCCTGATGAGTGATATTTTCTCTTTGACTGTGATACATTGTTCCTTCTTCACAGTTCAGCTAACAAGTAGAATGCATGTATCTTAATTATGAATGATAGTAATTCAAATTAACTGTATTCTACTGTATATTCTACTTCAACACACAGAGAGAATTCATGAAGCTGGTTGATATCTATCCCGAGGAAATAACATGTTAGCCATATGAAAGAGGTACTATTTTTGCCTCCTTTGTATTTCACTAATGGTTCATGCTGAAGTAGTATTCTAATACAACTGCTGACTATAGCTATTCACAGATAACAGGAACGGCTACTGCACAATAACTGCTGGAAACAGATAACAGGAACTGGAATCAAGTTTCTACTCAGTGAGAGAAACTGCCTCCTGCAAAGGACGAATGTCTGTTCACTGGCCAACATCTTTTTTATTTTTTTATGTTAAACATTTTTTTTTTGTCATTTAGCAGACGCTCTTATCTAGAGCGACTTACAGGACCAATTAGGGTTAAGTGCCTTGCTCAAGGGCACATCGACAGATTTTTCACCTAGTCGGCTCTGGGATTAGAACCAGCAACCTTTCGGTTACTGGCACAACGCTCTTAACCACTAAGCTACCTGCCGCCCCAGTAGCTGGGATGGCAACATGCAGATACTGTATGCAGAGCCAGTAAATATTATTATTTGGATAGGGATCGTTGAACTCCACTGTACTTGAACCGACCTTGTACTCATCTAAAGTGCTCTTTAATTCAGGTTTTTTGAGTGTAGCAACAGAGAGAAATCCATGGCACCCTACCTGTCTCTGGTGCTGCAGGCGATCAGGGGAGGGGAGTTGGGTTGTGGGGTCGGGGTCGGGGTCGGGGCTGTCTCTCTGGGGTAGCTGGGTACACGACCTGTCCCTGTCCTCTCTCGCCGTCTCTCCCTCTCCATGCGCCAAGATCACCCCCAGCTCTGGAATACCTTCCAACTTCTCATACTGGGACAGACAAGATAAGGGATAACAAGGTTAGAAGAGGAGCAGTAAATGAATTAAACCAACCAACTAACTGAGTCAGTCAATCAATCACTCAGTTGACCAATCAAACGACTCAATCCTGCACTGATTATCGATGTCACCCCTCCTCCTGGAGAACTACTGGGAATGCAGGCTTTTGCTCCAGCCCTGTTATTCACTGATTGGTCTTCCTGCTCTAACCAAAATGTACTCAGCTCAATCCTACTCTCCTAAGTGATTGACTGACTTATGGTTTGTTTGTTTGATTGATTGGATGGTTGAGAGTCTGTGTGGAGTGCCTCTGGAGAAACTGTTCCCGAACCACTGTCAGAAATGTTTTCACGGTGATGGTTAGGATTGTAGGAGAAGGGTTGGCTAAGTATCTCAAGCCAAAAGGTCTCACCTCTGAGCAGGCACGTGACAGATAGGGCTCAGCCAGTGCTGGAACTCCTGAGCGGGCACGTGAACAGTGCGATGACTGCCCAGTGTGAGGATCCAAGGGCTCAGATCAGCTTGGCAATGGCGGACAATAATCAGACCCTCTCTCACCCACAGAATAGGGGAGGGGGGACTTGGCCGGTTTTGACACCTCACACCCGGTCATAAATTAGGCAGGATGGGCATCTCTTTCTACCCCTCCAGTATTGGTGACTGGAATGTCCCTTTGTCTCCAGAATACTTTTGCCGCCAAAACCGTAACGTCCAAAAAGTAAACACTGGAACAATATTTCTAACATCAGAATGTTGGGATCTAAAGAACAATCATGTCATATTATTTATTCTATCGTGATGTCATTAAGAATGGTATCAAGAAAATACTGTAACTTGGGAAAAAATATCTCCTTTATCTGTCAAGTTTTCCATCCAATACGTTGTGTATATAATATGAAAAATGAGGAAAGTATCTTTGTTAAGATAGGAATGTGATTTTAGTTTTCTAATGAGATAATTGTTTTTCATATAAACTTTGCACAAGTAAGTAGCCACGCCCCGCGTGAGCTCAGAGAGCATGTCAGCATGACGGAACGCCCTTTTAACCAGAGTGCATAAAAAGCCTTGGTAACGAAATTAACAGTAGACCAGAAAGATGTGGAGCGGTCGCTACACGTCTGAAAATGGTTGGAACGTTGAACCTCAACACGAGGTGAAGAAGACCAGCTCTCAGACTAGAACCGAACATCGCCAGGCTGCAGCTGGTTCAAACTCTGACTGACCACACGAGGAGGAGAAGAAAGCTCCCCTCTCAGACAATCACTGGGACAGCAAAGTAACTGTTCTGGAGAGACTCCACTACACACCAGGACAACTAAGAAGAAGAAGGACATTGTGACCTCTTGTGGACAATCAGAGCCTTACAAGTGACCCACCGGAGAACCAGCCAAACCCTTTTCAAGAAGGCTTGGTCCGACAGAGATGAACGGCGAATGAAGGCATTCAAACACTTAAATACATTCATGATTTCTTACTCCAAACGGGCGGTGGTTCGTGTGCAAAGTAAAGGATTACTGTGAACGTAGTTTCCAAATGTACGATAAGTGTTGTGTCTCTCGTTCTCTACCCCGCCCTCTTTTGGTAACTAAGCAGTCATGTTGTTGCTAGGGACTTTTTCTCATGTATTAATAAGTATGTATGTTATTCTGTGTTATTATTTAGTTAGCTAGAAAATAAATAATTAAACCAATTTGCGTAGTGTTGAATCATAAGTAAAGCTGGGGTTTGTGCAGATCCAAGAAGTCTACCACCGTTCCGAATGACGACTGATAAGAGGTAATAATTAATAGGTTGACTGTTTTATACATATTGAAAAGGTAAAGACCTTTAGAGTTTAATTCGGGAGATGGTAGCTCTATAAACAAGTTATTCCGTGGTGCCCCAAATCCTAATGAGTTAATTGTTACATGACTCATTTAAATTGAGTAACAATTAAACATAGTTAGTTGATTTGATAAATAACATCCATCAGATTAATGAAAGTCACGTCACGACAACAGATAGGGCTCATCCAGCGCTGGAGCTCCTATCTTTTTGCCCTCCTATGAATGACTTTTTAATTTATTTTGAGTCTCTTTTCAATGTTTTAATTTGAAATGTAACGAATTGCACATCAAACTAGCTAATTTCATAATCTCTTGAACCTCAGTAAATTCCCCATTCCCTGCACTCCGGCCCCAAGCGCGCAATCATCTGACTGCTCCATGCAGTGTGGCTACGGGCGGCGGGCGGAGAGTTTGAACACTGGTAGGTAGGGTTAGCTAGTTGGCTACTTTTGAGTTGTATCTGTCATGTTTGTCATCTCACTGTTAGGGTTAGAGAAAGGGGTTGTTAGCAAGAGGCAGATTTAAACAACACTGTTAGGGTTAGAGAAGGGGGCTGTTAGCAAGAGGCAGATTTAAACAGCACTGTTAGGGTTAGAGAAGAGGGCTGTTAGTAAGAGGCAGATTTAAACAGCACTGTTACGGTTAGAGAAGGGGGCTGTTAGCAAGAGGCAGATTTAAACAGCACTGTTAGGGTTAGAGAAGGGGGCTGTTAGTAAGAGGCAGATTTAAACAACACTGTTAGGGTTAGAGAAGGGGGCTGTTAGCAAGAGGCAGATTTAAACAGCACTGTTAGGGTTAGAGAAGGGGGCTGTTAGTAAGAGGCAGATTTAAACAACACTGTTACGGTTAGAGAAGGGGGCTGTTAGTAATAGGCAGATTTAAACAGCACTGTTAGGGTTAGAGAAGAGGTTGTTAGCAAGAGGCAGATTTAAACAACACTGTTACGGTTAGAGAAGGGGGCTGTTAGTAAGAGGCAGATTTAAACAGCACTGTTAGGGTCAGAGAAGAGGTTGTTAGTAAGAGGCAGATCTCAACACACTGTTAGGGTTAGAGAAGGGGGCTGTTAGTAAGAGGCATATTTCAACAGCACTGTTATGGTTAGAGATGGAGGCTGTTAGTAAGAGGCAGATTTAAACAGCACTGTTAGGGTCAGAGAAGAGGTTGTTAGTAAGAGGCAGATCTCAACACACTGTTAGGGTTAGAGAAGGGGGCTGTTAGTAAGAGGCATATTTCAACAGCAGAACAAACTAAAATCAAGTAAAAACGTGTTTGTTTTGACAGCATAGCTAACTATCTAACTATCTAACTATCTAACTAGCTAACTATCTAACTAGCTAACTATCTAACTAGCTAACTATCTAACTAGCTAACTATCTAACCAGCTGGCAGATTTACATCATCATTCGCTATCAGCTGATAGCCACTCTTTTCCGGAAGTTTATCGTCTCAACTTAAAAGGCCTAGGAGTCACTGGCACTTGCTTGTGTGTCATGAGTGTGTCGTTGCAGAAAAATAAAGAGGCCTGTAAATGTTGAAATAAATAAATAAAGAGGTCTGTGCATGGCCCTACCTCTGAGTGAGCTGCCTCCTCCTCTGTCTCAGTCCTCTTCCCCAGCTTCCAGACTAAACTACCCGGGGTTCAGCCTCTACCTCAAGCCAGTCGTCTCACCTCTGAGTGAGCTGCCTCCTCCCCTGTCTCAGTCCTCTTCCCCAGCCTCCAGTGCATGAGGATCCAGCGTAGCTTCATGTAGAAGACGATGGTGTTGTGTCTGAACAACCGGACCTCCTGCTGCAGTAGGGTTCTCTCCTGGACCCAGGGAGCCTCGTGGGCCTGCAGGCCCGTCAGATCCAGACCCCCCCTGGGCCTCACACCTTGCACCTCCAGCCGCCTCCGCTCCTCATCCTGGTGGGAGATAGGGAGGGAGGGAAGGGGAGGGTGGGAGGGAGGGATGAGGGGATAAGAGAGGGAGGAGGAGGGGGTGATATGTGGGGTAGGGAGGGGAACATTTTGTTATTCTCCAGTATTTCCGCATTGTGGTGGGTAGGGAGGTGGAGGGTGGGGGGGTTAAGGTCAGGAGTTTTCCCACATGACCCCTAGTTGAAAACGATGTTTAGGTCCTAGAGTTTTTCAAAGGTCCTGGAGAGTTCCGTGACCATGTGACCTAACCAGGAAAAAATCTTAGCCCTGAAGATAGTCTTTAACAAGGCCTTAGCATTTGGTCAGGTATGTTGAAAAACTCCTGGATCTATGCATAGGGGACTCACCTAAGTATGTTTTATTTACAGTATGTAGCCTACAGTCCCCTACATACAGTGGGGAGAACAATTATTTGATACACTGCCGATTTTGCAGGTTTTCCTACTTACAAAGCATGTAGAGGTCTGTAATTTTTATCATAGGTACACTTCAACTGTGAGAGACGGAATCTAACACAAAAATCCAGAAAATCACATTGTATGATTTTTAAGTAATGAATTTGCATTTTATTGCATGACATAAGTATTTGATACATCAGAAAAGCAGAACTTAATATTTGGTACAGAAACCTTTGTTTGCAATTACAGAGATCATACGTTTCCTGTAGGTCTTGACCAGGTTTGCACACACTGCAGCAGGGATTTTGGCCCACTCCTCCATACAGACCTTCTCCAGATCCTTCAGGTTTCGGGGCTGTCGCTGGGCAATATGGACTTTCAGCTCCCTCCAAAGATGTTCTATTGGGTTCAGGTCTGGAGACTGGCTAGGCCACTCCAGGACCTTGAGATGCTAAAAATTACAGACCTCTACATGCTTTGTAAGTAGGAAAACCTGCAAAATCGGCAGTGTATCAAATACTTGTTCTCCCTACTGTATGTATGATTTACAGTATGTACAATCGCCTACATATTTATTATTTACAGTATGTACAATCGCCTACATATTTATTATTTACAGTATGTACACTCCCCTTTCCTGGGTGATGGGGCGGTGCGCAACAGGCACTGGCCTTTCTCTCCTATCTGAAAAAAACTTGCCTTGAATATTAATTGATATGTAATAAAAAGTCTCATTAAAGTTTGGCTACATTTTCTGGTGCCTCCCTCATGTCAGCATCGGTGTGGACATGAGAGGCTGTAGCCAATACCATAGTCTATCACCTACACTTTAACATGTAGGATAATTATTGATGTACATTTACATACAAATGTTTTTCTTAACAGAATATCTACTGTTTTTAATTGGCTATTTTGGTTAATGGCTTTGGTGCCCTGGCATATTGCCCCTAAAATCACTAAATGCCAGGTACTGTCCTCCTGTCCAGGTCTTAACCTGCAATCGTGATCCAGTCGGAACTGCATCTCTGCCCCAGCTGTGTCCCTCAGCTGTGCCCACCAAAACATCAACCGGACAACACACAGTTACCCTCAGAGCTGTACCCCCAAACCCCACACAGTTACCCTCAGAACAGGCCAAACCGACCTCCATAATAGCCTGGATACCAATGTTTGGCAATGACACGGAGAACGAGGAGTGAAATGTTAGCTAAACAGAATGCTACCCAGGCTACCTCCATAACGGTCAAATCCTAACTTAAAATCTGTGGGCATAACTCGAGATTTACCATTGACGTCAATGCAGGATTAAAACAAAAATACATGCATGAACCTCAAGTTTGAAATCCGGAGTCTTCCAAACAGGACTTCTGGAAAACCAGGACATTTTGGGAAAGTTACTGTAATTTTGCAACCCCTAGTGACATCTGTAACCCCGTAGACTGTACAGTACAGTACTTTCCAGTCTCCACGTGTCATCATAAAACCATGTCAGTATTATCTACGTACCTACAGGATTAACAATTAATTAATATATATTTCTACTCTCAGACTGACGATGTGAGCGAAGCAGATATGAGAGCTATATTATATTACAGTGGGACTGTGTTCTGTGTTCTAATGGGACTGTGTTCTGTGTTCTAATGGGACTGTGTTTTAATGTGACTGTGTTCTAATGGGACTGTGTTTTGTGTTCTAATGGGACTGTGTTCTGTGTTCTAATGGGACTGTGTTTTGTGTTCTAACGGGACTGTGTTCTATCCTCATTAGTAGAACTACTCACTGGGGACACTGTCCCGGAATTCTGTCTCTGTCTCTGTCTCTGTCTCTGTCTCTGTCTCTGTCTCTGTCTCTCTCTCTGTCTCTCTCTCTGTCTCTCTCTCTCTCTCTCTCTCTCTCTCTCTCTCTCTCTCTCTCTCTCTCTCTCTCTCTCTCTCTCTCTCTCTCTCTCTCTCTCTCTCTCTCTCTCTCTCTCTCTCTCTCTCTCTCTCTCTCTCTCTCTCTCTCTCTCTCTCTCTCTCTCTCTCTACAAATCTAAATCACACAGAGCACTAATCCTACCATACCAAAGCTGCTTTGTCATTCATCCTCTCATTCATTCACTCTCTCCACCTCACAGATTATGTTAAAGGGAAAAATGAAATCCCACCGAATATGCCCCAACTGTAACAATATTTCAGAAACCACATCCCTGGTCAGAGTGTTTGTCATCACATAATAGAGTCCAGTCTATGACAGTATAAAAGCCATCAAGTCCTTGACGACCTGTTCTGCTCTTCATGGTTAAAGCTAAACCGTGTTTATCAGACAGAATACGTAGAATACGTAACACATGTCAAAATCTCCCGAGTGGCGCAGTGGTCTAAGGCACTGCATCGCAGTGCTAGCTGTGCCACTAGAGATCCTGGTTCGAATCCAGGATCTGTCGTAGCCGGCCGTGACCAGTAGACCCATGGGGCGGCGCACAATTGGCCCAGGGTAGGGGAGGGAATGGCCGGCAGGGATGTAGCTCAGTTGATAGAGCATGGCGTTTGCAACGCCAGGGTTGTGGGTTTGATTCCCATGGGGGGCCAGTATGAAAAAATACAAAAATAAAATAATGCACTCACTAACTGTAAATTGCTCTGGATAAGAGCGTCTGCTAAAATGATTTTTTTTTTTTTATCACAAAAAAAAAAGAATTCTGGTGCAGTCCACTAATAACAGATACAGTGGGGAGAACAAGTATTTGATACACTGCCGATTTTGCAGGTTTTCCTACTTACAAAGCATGTAATTTTTCAATAAAAAATCCAGAAAATCACATTGTATGAT
The DNA here is from genome assembly GCF_020615455.1 of Coregonus clupeaformis. Taxonomy (NCBI): domain Eukaryota; kingdom Metazoa; phylum Chordata; class Actinopteri; order Salmoniformes; family Salmonidae; genus Coregonus; species Coregonus clupeaformis. The sequence goes on along the minus strand of NC_059205.1, from coordinate 6,380,040 downwards.
TTTTAAGTAATTAATTTGCATTTTATTGCATGACATAAGTATTTGATACATCAGAAAAGCAGAACTTAATATTTGGTACAGAAACCTTTGTTTGCAATTACAGAGATCATACGTTTCCTGTAGGTCTTGACCAGGTTTGCACACACTGCAGCAGGGATTTTGGCCCACTCCTCCATACAGACCTTCTCCAGATCCTTCAGGTTTCGGGGGCTGTCGCTGGGCAATACGGACTTTCAGCTCCCTCCAAAGATTTTCTATTGGGTTCAGGTCTGGAGACTGGCTAGGCCACTCCAGGACCTTGAGATGCTTCTTACGGAGCCACTCCTTAGTTGCCCTGGCTGTGTGTTTCGGGTCGTTGTCATGCTGGAAGACCCAGCCACAACCCATCTTCAATGCTCTTACTGAGGGAAGGAGGTTGTTGGCCAAGATCTCGCGATACATGGCCCCATCCATCCTCCCCTCAATACGGTGCAGTCGTCCTGTCCCCTTCGCAGAAAAGCATCCCCAAAGAATGATGTTTCCACCTCCATGCTTCACGGTTGGGATGGTGTTCTTGGGGTTGTACTCATCCTTCTTCTTCCTCCAAACATGGTGAGTGGAGTTTAGACCAAAAAGCTCTATTTTTGTCTCATCAGACCACATGACCTTCTCCCATTCCTCCTCTGGATCATCCAGATGGTCATTGGCAAACTTCAGACGGGCCTGGACATGCGCTGGCTTGAGCAGGGGGACCTTGCGTGCGCTGCAGGATTTTAATCCATGACAGCGTAGTGTGTTACTAATGGTTTTCTTTGAGACTGTGCTCTCTTCAGGTCATTGACCAGGTCCTGCCGTGTAGTTCTGGGCTGATCCCTCACCTTCCTCATGATCATTGATGCCCCACGAGGTGAGATCTTGCATGGAGCCCCAGACCGAGGGTGATTGACCGTCATCTTGAACTTCTTCCATTTTCTAATAATTGCGCCAACAGTTGTTGCCTTCTCACCAAACTGCTTGCCTATTGTCCTGTAGCCCATCCCAGCCTTGTGCAGGTCTACAATTTTATCCCTGATGTCCTTACACTGCTCTCTGGTCTTGGCCATTGTGGAGAGGTTGGAGTCTGTTTGATTGAGTGTGTGGACAGGTGTCTTTTATACAGGTAACGAGTTCAAACAGGTGCAGTAAATACAGGTAATGAGTGGAGAACAGGATGGCTTCTTAAAGAAAAACTAACAGGTCTGTGAGAGCCGGAATTCTTACTGGTTGGTAGGTGATCAAATACTTATGTCATGCAATAAAATGCAAATTCATTACTTAGAAATCATACAATGTGATTTTCTGGATTTTTGTTTTAGATTCCGTCTCTCACAGTTGAAGTGTACCTATGATGAAAACAATTACAGACCTCTACATGCTTTGTAAGTAGGAAAACCTGCAAAATCGGCAGTGTATCAAATACTTGTTCTCCCCACTGTATGTAGGGGAGAGTAGGCTACTTACTGTAAATAATAAATATGTAGGGGAATGTACATACAGTAAATAATAAATATGCAAAATCGGCAGTGTATCAAATACTTGTTCTCCCCACTGTATGTATCTGTGGTATTGGTGGCTGGAGCATCTACCTGTTATACAGTCCACTATAGTGGTGTGGGTGTGTGTGTGTGTGTGTGTGTGTGTGTGTGTGAGAGTGTGTGTGAGTGTGAGTGTGTGTGAGTGTGAGTGTGTGTGTGTGTGTGTGTGTGTGTGTGTGTGTGTGTGTGTGTGTGTGTGTGTGTGTGTGTGTGTGTGTGTGTGTGTGTGTGTGTGTGTGTGTGTGTGTGTGTGTGTGTGAGTGTGTGTGTGTGTGTGTGTGTGTGTGTGTGTGTGTGTGTGTGTGTGTGTGTGTGTGTGTGTGTGTGTGAGTGTGTGTGTGTGTGTGTGTGTGTGTGAGTGTGTGTGTGTGTGTGAGTGTGTGTGTGTGTGAGTGTGTGTGTGTGTGAGTGTGTGTGTCTTAATGGAGGCTAATGCACCATTCTGCAGTACTGTAGCTACATGACACTATGCTGAGTCAGCGTCAAAGATAATATACTCTATGGTGTGCAGATGAAAGCACCATATGCACGGTTGCTGTATCCCAGCATTTAGAGGGCAACACCCTGCTCCCTGTATGTCCAGCAACATTCAATATACCCTGCCCCAATACAGCACAGTCATAGTCAATCAAATTACAGCAGAACTAAGAACAGATATTGCCCCTGGTTCACCCCAGACTTGACTGCCCTTGACCAGCACAAAAACATCCTGTGGCGTACTGCATTAGCATCGAACAGCCCCCGCGATATTTGCAACTTTTCAGGGAAGTCAGGAACCAATATACACAACCAGTTAGGAAAGCAACGGCTAGCTGTTTCAAACAGAAATGTGCATCCTGTAGCATTAACTCCAAAAAGTTTTGGGACACTGTAAAGTCCATGGAGAATAAGAGCACCTCCTCCCAGCTGCCCACTGCACTGAGGCTAGGAAACACTGTCACCACAGATAAATCTACGATAATCGAGAATTTCAACAAGCATTTTGCTACGGCTGGCCATGCTTTCCACCTGGCTACCCCTACCCCGGCCACCAGCTCTGCACCCTCCGCTGCAACTTGCCCATGCCCCCCCCCCCGCTTCTTCTTTACACAAATTCAGACAGCTGATGTTGTGAAAGAGCTGCAAAGTCTGGACCCCTACAAATCATCTGGGCTAGACAATCTGGACCCTTTCTTTTTCAAATTAGCCGCCGTAATTGTCACAACCCCCATTACTAGCCTGTTCAACCTCTCTTTCGTAACGTCTGAGATCCCCAGAGATTGGAAAGCTGCCGCGGTCATCCCCCTCTTCAAAGGGGGTGACACTCTAGATTCAAACTGTTACAGACCTATATCCATCCTGCCCTGCCTTTCGAAAGTATTTGAAAGCCAAGTTAACAAACAGATCACCGACCATTTCGAATCCCACCGTACCTTCTCCGCTATGCAATCTGGTTTCCGAGCTGGTCATGGGTGCACCTCAGCCACGCTCAAGGTCCTCAACGATATAATAACAGTGATCGATAAAAGACAGTACTGCGCAGCCGTCTTCATCGACCTGGCCAAGGCTTTCGACTCTGTCAATCACCGCATTCTTATTGGCAGACTAAATAGCCTTGGTTTCTCAAATGACTGCCTCGCCTGGTTCACCAACTACTTCTCAGATAGAGTTCAATGTGTCAAATCGGAGGGCCTGTTGTCTGGACCTCTGGCAGTCTCTATGGGGGTGCCACAGGGTTCAATTCTCAGGCCGACTCTATTCTCTGTGTATATCAATGATGTCGCTCTTGCTGCTGGTGACTCTCAGATCCACCTCTACGCAGACGACACCATTTTGTATACATCTGGCCCTTCATTGGACACTGTGTTAACAAACCTCCAAACGAGCTTCAACCCAATACAACACTCCTTCCGTAGCCTCCAACTGCTCTTAAACGCTAGTAAAACTAAATGCATGCTCTTCAACCGAACGCTGCTTGCACCCGCCCGCCCGACTAGAATCACTACTCTCGGTGGGTCTGACTTAGAATATGTGGACAACTACAAATACCTAGGTGTCTGGTTAGACCGTAAACTCTCCTTCCAGACTCACATTAAGCATCTCCAATCCAAAGTTAAATCTAGAATCGGCTTCCTATTTCGCAACAAAGCCTCCTTCACTCATGCTGCCAAACATGCCCTCGTAAAACTGACTATCCTACCGATCCTTGACTTCGGCAATGTCATTTACAAAATAGCCTCCAACACTCTACTCAGCAAATTGGATGTAGTCTATCACAGTGCCATCCGTTTTGTCACCAAAGCCCCATATACTACCCACCATTTGACCTGTATGCTCTCGTTGGCTGGCCCTCACTACATATTCGTCGCCAAACCCACTGGCTCCAGGTCATCTATAAATCACTTCTAGGCAAATCCCCGCCTTATCTTAGCTCATTGGTCACCATAGCAACACCCACCCGTAGTCTGCGCTCCAGCAGGTATATCTCACTGGTCATCCCCAAAGCCAACACCTCCTTTGGCCGCCATTCCTTCCAGTTCTCTGCTGCCAATGACTGGAACGAACTGCAAAAATCTCTGAAGCTGGAGACTCTTATCTCCCTCACTAACTTTAAGCATCAGTTGTCAGAGCACCTTACTGATCACTGCACATGTGCACAGCCCATCTGTAATTAGCCCACCCAACTACCTCATTCCCATATTGTTATTTATTTTGCTAATTTGCACCCCAGTATCTCTATTTGCACATCATCTTCTGCACAGCTATCACTCCAGAGTTAATACTAAATTGTAACTATTTTGCACTATGGCCTATTTATTGCCTTACCTCCATAACTTACTACATTTGCACACACTGTATATAGATTTTCTATTGTGTTATTGACTGTACGTTTTGTTTATTCCATATGTAACTCTGTGTTGTTGTTGTTTTTATCGCACTGCTTTGCTTTATCTTGGCCAGGTCGCAGTTGTAAATGAGAACTTGTTCTCAACTGGCTTACCTGGTTAAATAAAGGTTAAATAAAAATACAAATTAAATAAAGAGAATTGGCTCAACTATTGGATATGAGGAGGATTTTTGTTCCAGATTCCTGTCAATTCAGAGGTACAAATATAAACAGACAATCAGCTCAAAACAGTAAGATCCTTTACAAGAAGAGATCAGAAGGGATAAGAAGACCAGAGAGTCCAGAGGTGGTGAATGGCACGAGTTGAAAACAACAACAACAACAACTAAATGCCAAATCAAAGGACTGGAAATAAATATCAGTGGTTGGAGGATTGATGATACCTGACCTTGCCTATGTACAGAATCAGTGACCATAGCCTTGCTATTGAGAAAGGCCGCCATTGGCAGACCTGGCTCTCAAGAGAAGACAGGCTATGTGCACACTACCCACAAAATGAGGTGGAAACTGAGCTGCACTTCCTAATCTCACCAAGCTGCCTGGTCTTGTAGCCCATTCCAGCCTTGTGTGGGTCTGTAATCTTGTCCCTGACATACTTGGAGAGCTCTTTGGTCTTGGCCATGGTGGAGAGTTTGGAATCTGATTGATTGATTGCTTCTGTGGACAGGTGTCTTTTATACAGGTAACAAGCTGAGATTAGGAGCACTCCCTTTAAGAGTGTGCTCCTAATCTCAGCTTGTTACCTGTATAAAAGACACCTGGGAGCCAGAAATCTTTCTGATTGAGAAGGGGTCTTATTTCCCTCATTAAAATGCAAATCAAGTTTTTGACATGCGTTTTTCTGATTTTTTTGTTGTTATTCTGTCTCTCACTGTTCAAATAAACCTACCATTAAAATTATAGACTGATTAAGTCTTTGTCAGTGGGCAAACGTACAAAATCAGCAGGGGATCAAATACTTTTTTCCCTCACTGTATTAGAGACACATATTTCCCTTAGATTACAGAGATCCACAAATAATTAAAAAACAAACCCAATTTTGATAAACTCCCTTATCTACTGGGTGAAAAACCACAGTGTGCCATCACAGAAGCAAGATTTGAGACCTGTTGCCACAAGAAAAGGGCAACCAGTGAAGAACAAACACCATTGTAAATACAACCCATATTTATGTTTATTTATTTTCCCATTTGTAATTTAACTATTTGCACATTGTTACAACACTGTATATAGACATAATGTGACATTTGAAATGTCTTTATTCTTTTGGAACTTCTGAGTGTAATGTTTACTGTTAATATTTATTGTTTATTTCACTTTTGTTTACTATCTACTTCACTTGCTTTGGCAATGTTAACATACGTTTCCCATGCCAATAAAGCCCTTAAATTGAAATTGAATTGAGAGAGAGAGAGAGAGAGAGAGAGAGAGAGAGAGAGAGAGAGAGAGAGAGAGAGAGAGAGAGAGAGAGAGAGAGAGAGAGAGAGAGAGAGAGAGAGAGAGAGAGAGAGAGAGAGACAGAGAGAGAGAGAGAGAGAGAGAGAGAGAGAGAGAGAGAGAGAGAGAGAGAGAGAGAGAGAGTGAAGGAAGTGAGAGATCGTGCTCATCAGATAACAGTGACTATGGCTGGAGTGTTACTAGATGCCATGTTGGACTGAGTCGCTTCCTATTAAGATAACAGTGGACCGGAGCTGAATTTTTCTACAGTTTGAGTACCGGCACCTCTTTTAGAATATCGTCTCTAAAATACAAACATTGGTACGGTAAGATTAAAGTTCTACAGCTGCACTATCGACAGCATCACCGCTTGGTGTGGCATCTGCTCGGCATCAGAGGGTAGTGCGTACGGCCCAGTACATCACTGGGGCCATGCTTTCTGACATCCAGGACCTCTATACCAGGCGGTGTCAGAGGAAGGCCCTCAAAATTGTCAAAGACTCCAGCCACACTAGTCATAGACTGTTCTCTCTGCTACCGCACGGCAAGCGGTACCGGAGCGCCAAGTCTAGGTCCAAAAGGCTTTTCAACAGCTTCTACCCCAAGCCATAAGACTCCAGAACAGCTAATCATGGCAACCTGGACTATTTGCACTGCCCCCCCCACCCCCACCACATCTTTTTACGCTGCTGCTACTCTGTTAATTATTTATGCATAGTCACTTTAACTCTACCCACATGTACATATTACCTCAACTAGCCGGTGCCCCCGCACATTGACTCTGCACCGGTACCCCCCTGTATATATAGCCTCCCCACTGTTATTTTATTTTACTTCTGCTCTTTTTTTCTCAACACTTTTTTGTTGTTGTTTTATTTTACTTTTTAATTTAAACATAAATGCATTGTTGGTTAAGGGCTGTAAGTAAGCATTTCACGGTAATGTCTACACCTCTTGTATTCGGCGCATGTGGCAAATAAAATTTGATTTTATTTTATTTGAGTTGAGTTTCTCCCATTCTTCTCTGCAGATCCTCTCAAGCTCTATCAGGTTGGATGGGGAGCATCGCTGCACAGCTATTTTCAGGTCTCTCCAGAGATGTTCGATCGGGTTCAAGTCTGGGCTCTGGCTGGGCCATTCAAGGACATTCAGAGACTTGTCACGAAGCCACTCCTGCGTTGTCTTGGCTGTGTGCTTATGGTCGTTGTCCTGTTGGAAGGTGAACCTTCGCCCCAGTCTGAGGTCCTGAGTGCTCTGGAGCAGGTTTTCATCAAGGATCTCTCTGTACTTTGCTCCGTTCATCTTTCCCTCGATCCTGACTAGTCTCCCAGTCCCTGCCGCTGAAAAACATCCCCACAGCATGATGCTGCCACCAGCATGCTTCACCGTAGGGATGGTGCCAGCTTTCCTCTAGATGTGTCACTTGGCATTCAGGCCAAAGAGTTCAATCTTGGTTTCATCAGACCAGATAATCTTGTTTCTCATGATCTGAGAGTCCTTTAGGTGACTTTTGGCAGGTTCTCCCATCTCCACAGAGGAACTCTGGAGCTCTGTCAGAGTGACCATCAGGTTCTTGGTCACCTCCCTGAACAAGGCCCTTCTCCCCTGATTGCTCAGTTTGGCTGGTCGGCCAGCTCTAGGAAGAATCTTGGCGGTTCCAAACTTCTTCCATTTAAGAATAATGGAGGCCACTGTGTTCTTGGGGACCTTCAATGCTGCAGACATTTTTTAGTACCCTTCCCCAGATCTGTGCCTCGACACAATCCTGTCTCTGAGCTCTACGGACAATTCCTTCGACCTAATGGCTTGGTTTTTGCTCTGACATGCACTGTCAACTGTGGGACCTTATACAGACAGGTGTGTGCCTTTCCAAATCATGTCCAATCAATTGAATTTACCACAGGTGGACTCCAATCAAGTTGTAAAAACATCTCAATGAAGATCAAAGGAAACAGGATGCACCTGACCACGATTTTGAGTCTCATAGCAAGGGGTCTGAATACTTATGTAAATAAGGTATTTCTGTTTTTTATTTTTTATACATTTTCAAAAAATATTATAAAAACCTGTTTTCGCTTTGTCATTATGGGGTATTGTGTGTAGAAAAACATGTATTTAATCCATTTTAGAATAAGGCTGTAACGTAACAAAATGTGGAAAAAGGAAAAGGGTTTTTTAGAACAACAAACCTGCCAAGAGAGGTCCACCCACCAAAACTCACAGACCAGGCAAGGAGGGCATTAATCAGAGAGGCAACAAACAGACCAAAGATAACCCTGAAGGAGCTGCAAAGCTCCACAGCGGAGATTGGAGTATCTGTCCATAGGACCACTTTAAGCCGTACACTCCACAGAGCTGGGCTTTACGGAAGAGTGGCCAGAAAAAAATAAGCAAACACGTTTGGTGTTCGCCAAAAGCCATGTGGGAGACTCCGCAAACGTATGGAAGAAGGTACTCTGGTCAGATGAGACTAAAATTGAGCTTTTTGGCCATCAAGGAAAACGCTATGTCTGGCGCAAACCCAACACCTCTCATCACCCCGAGAACACCATCCCCACAGTGAAGCATGGTGGTGGCAGCATCATGCTGTGGGGATGTTTTTCATCGGCAGGGACTGGGAAACTGTTCAGAATTGAAGGAATGATGGATGGTGCTAAATACAGGGAAATTCTTGAGGGAAACCTGTTTCAGTCTTCCAGAGATTTGAGACTGGGACGGAGGTTCACCTTCCAGCAGGACAATGACCCTACGCATACTGCTAAAGCAACACTTGAGTAGTTTAATGGGAAACATTTAAATGTCTTGGAATGGCCTAGTCAAAGCCCAGACCTCAATCCAATTGAGAATCTGTGGTTTGACTTAAAGATTGCTGTACACCAGCGGAACCCATCCAACTTGAAGGAGCTGGAGCAGTTTTGCCTTGAAGAATGGGCACAAATCCCAGTGGCTAGATGTGCCAAGCTTATAGAGACATACCCCAAGAGACTTGCAGCTGTAATTGCTGCAAAAGGTGGCTCTACAAAGTATTGACTTTGGTGGGGGGGTGAATAGTTATGCACGCTGAAGTTTCACCCACCAAAATTGTTTTTGCATCTTCAAAGTGGTAGGCATGTTGTGTAAATCAAAGGATACAAACCCCCCAAAAATCAATTTTAATTCCAGGTTGTAAGGCAACGAAATAGGAAAAATGCCAAGGGGTAGTGAATACTTTCACAAGCCACTGTACACATCATGCTACCCACCTCCTTCCTTCCTGTTAGCATGTTCACCTACTACACATCATGCTACCCACCTCCTTCCTTCCTGTTAGCATGTTCACCTACTACACATCATGCTACCCACCTCCTTCCTTTCTGTTAGCATGTTCACCTACTACACACCATGCTACCCACCTCCTTCCTTTCTGTTAGCATGTTCACCTACTACACACCATGCTACCCACCTCCTTCCTTTCTGTTAGCATGTTCACCTACTACACACCATGCTACCCACCTCCTTCCTTCCTGTTAGCATGTGCACCCAGTACACACCATGTTTTCAGGATTCTATAGTTGTGGACACTACATCACCGCACTCCCTCTCTTGGTCTTCCTCATCTTTGTAAGTCACCTTGATTTTTCACCTGTGTGTTTTATCAGTTTCTTTATGAAAATATTTAGCGAACTCCATGACAGTAGCTAAAGCAAGGGGCTATTAGCAGCACACAAGTAGACTACACATGCATGCTGGGCCGGGCCCTGAGCTCAGGAAGTGAGCCCTACTGGAGTGGTACTGGAGCTAAATTGTTGCGGGCGGAAAAGGCCGACACTCCAGCCTTTGGGAAACTCGCCTTTGGGAAACTCGCTCCGCGCTCCAGTCAAATTGGGCCTGCTCCGCTCCTCGCTCCACTCACATACTCTGGTCCTTAGTCAGTCCTACAGTAGCAAGGTATGATCTGACTCTGTCCTTAGTCAGTCCTACAGTAGCAAGGTATGATCTGACTCTGTCCTTAGTCCTACAGTAGGTGGTATAAAGGCAGGGAGGTAGAGAGATGGAAGAGGCACTGACCTCCAGTCTTAAAGAAGCCAGGGGGGGGTCTGTGGTATCTAGTGTGTCCCAGGATGGCTCCCCTGTTCTGGGCCGGGCCCTGAGGAAGACCCCCTGGCCCTGGCTCTGGCTCTGGGTCGCCACGGCTCGCTCCTGTCCTAGACGCCACTCCAGCTCATCCCTCAAACCGTACTGTGACTGGGGGGGGGGTCAGGGGTCAGGGGGTGACAGGTGAGGGGTGGGATAGAGGGGTGGACGGAGGGAGGAGGGAATTGGTGGGTGAACGAACAGAGACGAATGACCACGAACAAACAGGGGGAGGAATCAGAGAAAACAAAACAAAAAAACTAAAACTAACAAAATGGGCCAAAGAAGATAAAGCCAAGGTGGAAAAAAAGTTCCTAAAAAACTGAAAGAGAACAGACGGAACGGAACGGAGCTAGAGAACCAAGAAAAGGACAAAGAGAAAGAGTAACTTAAAGACGACGGCGTACGAGAGAGACGAGAAGAGGACTGGAATGAGGATGAACGACACGATGGGCTGAAACATCTGGAAGGAGGGAACACAAAGAGGAGGAGAAAAAAAACTGAGGGGGCAGGGAGGAAGAACGCAAAAAAACACTAGTTATGAAGCGATGAAGGATACATGATTCCAAACCGACAGCTGATAGAGTAGGCAAACTGCAGATAGCTTAGCTTAGCCACACCACCAGCCATGCAGTAGAAGCAGCTGGCTAGGAAAACTCTACACACGTGTGCAATGCGGTTATTTTTTTCACCGTACACTTTTAACTGTTTTACACTGTTAAACTTGGGACTCTTTATTAGACTTTATCGTTCTACATGACTTTAACTTTATTCCTTTTCTTTGCGCAGAGAGGGCAGAACATGTCCTTCATGCTTGTGAGAATGTTTTGTTTGTAGTAGCTGTCAGTTGAGTAACAGTATGCCCCCCACACACACCGACTACCACTCATCCTAACCATGATGAGGATTCTACAGGCAAACGGGTTAAAGGGTTCTCCCTATCCGATTTCAAAGGAGAATTGAGAATTTTAAAAAAACTTGGTTCTTCATTGAACAATTCCAAGAGGCCCAATCATGGTGTTTATTAAGATGCTGGCTCAAACAGCTGTTACAGTGGTGGAGGGCAATGTAGCAGACAGAAGGGAAAGTTACCTCCACAGGCAGCTCGTAATTCTGACTTTGATTGATTGATTGATTGATTGGTTGATTAATTGATTGGTTGATTGGTTGCTTGATCAGTTGTGAAAAGCCATATGGAAGAAGCTGCCTCAACCCACGTTTTTCCATAATTGGCAAGAACCACCCATTACCCCCCCCCCCACTGAGTTGAAGCAGGCATCTGCATGTGGGTGCAGGTCAGGGCGATGGATCAAGTCAGCAGGTTGCTATTTCGGGTGCAGGGTGCGTATGGGTATGCGGATGCAGCAGCGAAAAGCAAGCGTGAGGGATGGTGATTGGGGACTGGGGAGGAGGCTGGTGGTGGTGCTGTGTGGCTGAGCTGGGTGGCTCAAGGTGGGGCAGGGGGCTGGTGGTGGTGCTGTGTGGCTGAGCTGGGTGGCTGAAGGTGGGGCAGGGGGCTGGTGGTGGTGCTGTGTGGCTGAGCTGGGTGGCTGAAGGTGGGGCAGGGGGCTGGTGGTGGTGCTGTGTGGCTGAGCTGGGTGGCTGAAGGTGGGGCAGGGGGCTGGTGGTGGTGCTGTGTGGCTGAGCTGGGTGGCTCAAGGTGGGGCAGGGGGCTGGTGGTGGTGCTGTGTGGCTGAGCTGGGTGGCTGAAGGTGGGGCAGGGGCTGGTGGTGGTGCTGTGTGGCTGAGCTGGGTGGCTCAAGGTGGGGCAGGGGGCTGGTGGTGGTGCTGTGTGGCTGAGCTGGGTGGCTCAAGGTGGGGCAGGGGGCTGGTGGTGGTGCTGTGTGGCTGAGCTGGGTGGCTGAAGGTGGGGCAGGGGGCTGGTGGTGGTGCTGTGTGGCTGAGCTGGGTGGCTGAAGGTGGGGCAGGGGGCTGGTGGTGGTGCTGTGTGGCTGAGCTGGGTGGCTGAAGGTGGGGCAGGGGGCTGGTGGTGGTGCTGTGTGGCTGAGCTGGGTGGCTCAAGGTGGGGCAGGGGGCTGCTGTGGAACCTCTGCTGGTCGTTTAGTAGTCCAGTGTTTCTCAGTCCAGCACTAACACACATGATTCAACTAAACGGCTAATCACCAAAGCCCAGGATCAGTAGTGCTGGGCTAGGAATCCCTAGCAATCGATGGGAAACATTGGACAGTTTTTTTTTTTTTTTCTCCAACTAATTGATCTTTTCACATCAGATCTTAGACAAAATTAGTGAGAGAAAAAGAAAATCAGAATTGGGCTGCGTGTGTAAACGCAGCCAAGGTGTCGTCATCTCTGGCTGGTTCCTGCTGATCTTTATTGATCTAGTGTTAGATTGGAACAGAGGGGCTCTATGGACTGTCTGTTGATGTCGTGTACGGGCGGAGTGTAGTGTAGTGGGCCGTTTGTTTGTTCTGAGTGGGTAGTCCTCTGATAAAGCTGTCCAGACCTGGGGATGCGTCCCAAAATGGCACCCTATTCCCTATATAGTGCACTACTTTTGACTAGAGCCTTATTTGCTCTGGTCAAAAGTAGTGCACTACATAGGGAATAGGGTGCCATTTCAGACGCAGGCCTGGCTAGCTGTAATGAATGGTTCTGTGTATTTGCCGCGCTACGCTGCATTAGCATCACATTTAGAGGCTGGGAATGGCTCTACTACGACTGCTCACTGGGATGAGTTCAAATCCAGTAGCATTGGACTGTACCATTTACACAGACTCCCCTTGGGGTTTTATACCGTTTAAATCCAGTAGCAATGGACTGTACCATTTACACAGACTCCCCTTGGGGTTTTATACCGTTTAAATCCAGTAGCATTGGACTGTACCATTTACACAGACTCCCCTTGGGGTTTTATACCGTTTAAACCCAGTAGCAATGGACTGTACCATTTACACAGACTCCCCTTGGGGTTCTATACCGTTTAAATCCAGTAGCAATGGACTGTACCATTTACACAGACTCCCCTTGGGGTTTTATACCGTTTAAATCCAGTAGCAATGGACTGTACCATTTACACAGACTCCCCTTGGGGTTTTATACCGTTTAAACCCAGTAGCAATGGACTGTACCATTTACACAGACTCCCCTTGGGGTTCTATACCGTTTAAATCCAGTAGCATTGGACTGTACCATTTACACAGACTCCCCTTGGGGTTTTATACCGTTTAAATCCAGTAGCATTGGACTGTACCATTTACACAGACTCCCCTTGGGGTTCTATACCGTTTAAACCCAGTAGCAATGGACTGTACCATTTACACAGACTCCCCTTGGGGGTTTTATACCGTTTAAATCCAGTAGCATTGGACTGTACCATTTACACAGACTCCCCCTTGGGGTTTTATACCGTTTAAATCCAGTAGCAATGGACTGTACCATTTACACAGACTCCCCTTGGGGTTTTATACCGTTTAAACCCAGTAGCAATGGACTGTACCATTTACACAGACTCCCCTTGGGGTTTTATACCGTTTAAACCCAGTAGCAATGGACTCTACCATTTACACAGACTCCCCTTGGGGTTTTATACCGTTTAAACCCAGTAGCAATGGACTGTACCATTTACACAGACTCCCCTTGGGGTTTTATACCGTTTAAATCCAGTAGCAATGGACTGTACCATTTACACAGACTCCCCTTGGGGTTTTATACTGTTTAAACCCAGTAGCAATGGACTGTACCATTTACACAGACTCCCCTTGGGGTTTTATACCGTTTAAACCCAGTAGCAATGGACTGTACCATTTACACAGACTCCCCTTGGGGGTTTATACCGTTTAAACCCAGTAGCAACGGACTGTACCATTTACACAGACACCCCTTGGGGTTTTATACCGTTTAAACCCAGTAGCAATGGACTGTACCATTTACACAGACACCCCTTGGGGTTTTATACCGTTTAAACCCAGTAGCAATGGACTGTACCATTTACACAGACTCCCCTTGGGGGTTTATACCGTTTAAACCCAGTAGCAACGGACTGTACCATTTACACAGACACCCCTTGGGGTTTTATACCGCTCCCGTCCGTGAATTTGTGCTGCGTCTGAAATGGCACCCTATTCACCCATACAGCTCTGGTCATTAGTAGTGCTCTATCCATGAAGTAGGGTGCCATTTGGGACTGTCTGTCCCCTTGGCTAAACCAGACTTTGCAGAGGGACCTATTCCTCACTGTTGTTTAAAGTCGTGCTGCGCTCTGTCTGTCTGCCGCTACAGGCAGGGATTCTTCAACTTCCTGATAAGACATACTAACTTATTGATACTTGAGCCAATAAGGAAGCAGCCAAGAGGGTTGATGTCTAGACGTGGCAGGGAGACAGACAGCATAACATACAGTACAGACATGTATGGGGGCATGGTCTGCAACACAGATGGCACCCTATTCCCTATGTAGTGAACTGCTTTGGACCAGGTCCCATAGGGCTCTCATCTAATGCTACCGGCCTGAACCCAGTGAGATGGAGAACACTCGTCAATGGCCTATTCTCCTTATAGAAGCCAAGGGCTTAAGCCAAGTAAAGTAAGCCTGAAGGATCTGGTCAAAAAGTAGTGCACTACATAGTGAATAGGCTGCCACTTCGGACGCACACCTGGGATAGAGAAAGATGTAGGTCAAAGGTCAAAAAGTCAGAGGCATATTATCCCATTCCTTACCTGGAAGTCTGTGACCAGGTCGCGTCCCAGGGTGCCGATGGGCGAGTCTCGTGACATGGAGGTGACCCCGGACAGGAAGCTACTGGACTCTGTGAGGTTGGGCATGGGCGACAGGTCGTCCCCCCGATCCCGGTCACCTCCCCTCTCCCTCAGGCCCTCTCCCAGGTGATCCACCTTCTCCATGAAGATATGGAGCTCTGTGCGGAAGGCCTTCATACGGGTGTTGATAGTGTCCAGGACCTGTGAGTCTGGTTTGGGCTCGGGGAGGGGGGTGGTGTCTCCTTTCAACCCCTCCAGAGCCAGACTCAAACTGTCCCCTGTTACTAGAATCTTGCCCTCGTAGATCAGACTGTCCGTGTCGCTAATGAGACGATCTACGGTCTTCCCAAGGCGCTCTGCTTCTCGTTTGACATTCGTGAACGTCTCGCGGTCTTCTCGCCTACGATTAGATAGTTCGGTGGCGCTGAACCTGCTGAGCTCGTCCGAGGGCTTGTGACTTCCAAACCCCGAGGTTGTGGTCGTCTTCTCGAAGAGGTCCTCCGAGTCGCTCTCGCCGCCGACAGGCCCCTCCCTCTTGGGGTGAAGTAAGACGAGCCTCCCTGTTTCTTCCTCCTCGGCGGTGTCGCGGTGCCCGGTGTAGCTGTCTGCATCGCTGTCCCGTGGGGAGCCGGTGCGGAGGCCCAGGTGTTGGGCCAGGTCACAGCGCTGAACGTTGGACATCAGGACTCTGTTCTCATACTGCAGCTTCATCACCTGGACGGATGAAGAGACGAGACACCATAATGTTAGCTTCAGAGACATTACACCATTATGTTAGCTTTAGAGATGGGACAACATTATGATAGCTTCAGAGACAATACACCATTATGTTAGCTTTAGAGATGGGACAACATTATGTTAGCTTCAGAGACATTACACCATTATGTTAGCTTTAGAGATGGGACAACATTATGATAGCTTCAGAGACAATACACCATTATGTTAGCTTTAGAGATGGGACAACATTATGATAGCTTCAGAGACAATACACCATTATGTTCGCTTTAGAGATGGGACAACATTATGTTAGCTTTAGAGATGGGACAACATTATGATAGCTTTAGAGATGGGACAACATTATGATAGCTTTAGAGATGGGACAACATTATGATAGCTTTAGAGATGGGACAACATTATGTTAGCTTTAGAGATGGGACAACATTATGATAGCTTTAGAGATGGGACAACATTATGTTAGCTTTAGAGATGGGACAACATTATGTTAGCTTTAGAGATGGGACAACATTATGTTAGCTTTAGAGATGGGACAACATTATGATAGCTTCAGAGACAATACACCATTATGTTCGCTTTAGAGATGGGACAACATTATGTTAGCTTTAGAGATGGGACAACATTATGATAGCTTTAGAGATGGGACAACATTATGATAGCTTTAGAGATGGGACAACATTATGATAGCTTTAGAGATGGGACAACATTATGTTAGCTTTAGAGATGGGACAACATTATGATAGCTTCAGAGACAATACACCATTATGTTCGCTTTAGAGATGGGACAAAATTATGTTAGCTTTAGAGATGGGACAACATTATGATAGCTTTAGAGATGGGACAACATTATGATAGCTTTAGAGATGGGACAACATTATGTTAGCTTTAGAGATGGGACAACATTATGTTAGCTTTAGAGATGGGACAACATTATGATAGCTTTAGAGATGGGACAACATTATGTTAACTTTAGAGATGGGACAACATTATGATAGCTTTAGAGATGGGACAACATTATGATAGCTTTAGAGATGGGACAACATTATGTTAGCTTTAGAGATGGGACAACATTATGTTAGCTTTAGAGATGGGACAACATTATGTTAGCTTTAGAGATGGGACAACATTATGTTAGCTTTAGAGATGGGACAACATTATGATAGCTTTAGAGATGGGACAACATTATGATAGCTTTAGAGATGGGACAACATTATGTTAGCTTTAGAGATGGGACAACATTATGATAGCTTTAGAGATGGGACAACATTATGATAGCTTTAGAGATGGGACAACATTATGATAGCTTCAGGAATGTATTTTCTAAGGGTGCGTCCTGAATGGTACCCTATTTCTTTTATAGTGCACAACTTTTTACCAGGACCCATAGGGCCATTTAGGATGCACCCTAAGATAAAACCAGATACAATAATAGAGCATTATGGGTACTGTAGTCCATCATGCTGCCTCACACAGTGCATTATGGATACTGCAGTCCATCATGCTGCCTCACACAGAGCTTTTGGGGTACTGTAGTCCATCATGCTGCCTCACCTTCCCACTGAGGTCATTGATCTGCATCCTGGCTGCCTTCAGCTCCTCCATCATCACCACACCGCTTCCGTTACCCCCGCCGCCACCGTTACTCCCGTTACCGGACTTCATCATCATCATCACGCCGACCTCGCCCTCCTCGTCTCTCGGGCCGAACTTGAAGCGGTTCAGTTCCGAGATCAGCTGCTTGTTGTGGTCTTCGATCTCTGAGATGGACCGCCGGAGAAGTTCTGCTTCTTCCTCTACAAACTGTAGGTGGCGCCGCAGCTCGCCGGCGGACTCCAGAGCGTCCCCGCCATACGGGGAGGAGGGCATGCTGCCGAACGGCTCCCGGTCGAAACGGTCCCTCTCGTACTGGCAGCGGATGTCCTCGTTCTCAGCCCTCAGGCCTCGGTTCTCCACCTGATAATAATGATCATTTTGATTATGAAGCGATCTTCATTTACAGGAAGAAATCAAGGTGCTGTAGAAAGGTGAAACAAAAGACAATGGCACCCTATTCCTTATGTAGTGCACTACTTTGACCTAAACCCTGGGCCCTGTTCAAACGTACTGCATAGGGCTCTGGTCTATAGTAGTGCACTACATGGGATAGGGTGCCATTTTCAGACACACCCAGGGTTAAAAGACAGGCCACCCACCTCCAGCTCTACGATCTTCCTCCCCAGAATATTAGCCTCTTCCTCCACCAGTTTGAGCCGGAGCCGTAGCTCGGCCTCCCTGGTGCTGTGAGGCCCACCACCGGCAAGCTCTGCCAGGGGTAGAGGGCTGTCCAAGTCCCCGTAGACTGACTTATACTTCTGGATCTCCTGCTCCAGCTCTTCCTTCTCCCTCCCCAGCTTGGCCATCTTCTTACGCATGAGGGTGGATTCTTCCTTAGAGAACTGCAGCTGACACCTGAGATCTGCACCGTCCTCCTGTGGAGAGGAGGAGGAGGAGGGGGAGGAGGGGAAGGAGGAGGGGGAGGAGGAGAAGGAGGAGGAGGAGGAGGAGGAGGAGGGGGGAGAGGAGGGGGAGGAGGAGAAGGAGGAGGGGGAGAGGAGGGGGAGGAGGGGGAGGAGGAGGGGGGAGAGGAGGGGAAGGAGGAGGAGGGGAAGGAGGAGGGGGAGGAGGAGGGGGAGGAGGAGAAGGAGGAGGGGGGAGAGGAGGGGAAGGAGGAGGGGGAGGAGGAGAAGGAGGAGGGGGGAGAGGAGGGGGAGGAGGAGGACGTCATTAGTGTACGCTCATTGTGAAATCAAATTGGGTTTATGTGATGGAATGTGTGATAGAAGTTTCCTACTTAGTTCAGAGATGATATAATGTGTGATAGAAGCCTCCTACTTAGTTCAGAGATGATAGAATATGTGATAGAAGCCTCCTACTTAGTTCAGAGATGATATAATATGTGATAGAAGCCTCCTACTTAGTTCAGAGATGATAGAATATGTGATAGAAGCCTCCTAACTGGTTCAGAGATGATAGAATGTGTGATAGAAGCCTCCTACTTAGTTCAGAGATGATAGAATATGTGATAGAAGCCTCCTACTTAGTTCAGAGATGATAGAATATGTGATAGAAGCCTCCTACTTAGTTCAGAGATGATAGAATATGTGATAGAAGCCTCCTAACTGGTTCAGAGATGATATAATATGTGATAGAAGCCTCCTACTTAGTTCAGAGATGATAGAATATGTGATAGAACCTCCTAACTGGTTCAGAGATGATAGAATATGTGATAGAAGCCTCCTACTTAGTTCAGAGATGATAGAATATGTGATAGAAGCCTCCTACTTAGTTCAGAGATGATAGAATATGTGATAGAAGCCTCCTACTTAGTTCAGAGATGATATAATATGTGATAGAAGCCTCCTACTTAGTTCAGAGATGATATAATATGTGATAGAAGCCTCCTACTTAGTTCAGAGATGATAGAATATGTGATAGAAGACTCCTACTTAGTTCAGAGATGATAGAATATGTGATAGAAGCCTCCTACTTAGTTCAGAGATGATATAATATGTGATAGAAGCCTCCTACTTAGTTCAGAGATGATAGAATATGTGATAGAAGCCTCCTACTTAGTTCAGAGATGATAGAATATGTGATAGAAGCCTCCTACTTAGTTCAGAGATGATAGAATATGTGATAGAAGCCTCCTAACTGGTTCAGAGATGATAGAATATGTGATAGAAGCCTCCTACTTAGTTCAGAGATGATAGAATATGTGATAGAAGCCTCCTACTTAGTTCAGAGATGATAGAATATGTGATAGAAGCCTCCTACTTAGTTCAGAGATGATAGAATATGTGATAGAAGCCTCCTACTTAGTTCAGAGATGATAGAATATGTGATAGAAGCCTCCTAACTGGTTCAGAGATGATAGAATATGTGATAGAAGCCTCCTACTTAGTTCAGAGATGATAGATTATGTGATAGAACCTCCTAACTGGTTCAGAGATGATAGAATATGTGATAGAAGCCTCCTACTTAGTTCAGAGATGATAGAATATGTGATAGAAGCCTCCTACTTAGTTCAGAGATGATATAATATGTGATAGAAGCCTCCTACTTAGTTCAGAGATGATAGAATATGTGATAGAAGCCTCCTACTTAGTTCAGAGATGATAGAATATGTGATAGAAGCCTCCTACTTAGTTCAGAGATGATAGAATATGTGATAGAAGCCTCCCTAACTGGTTCAGAGATGATAGAATATGTGATAGAAGCCTCCTACTTAGTTCAGAGATGATAGATTATGTGATAGAACCTCCTAACTGGTTCAGAGATGATAGAATATGTGATAGAAGCCTCCTACTTAGTTCAGAGATGATAGAATATGTGATAGAAGCCTCCTACTTAGTTCAGAGATGATATAATATGTGATAGAAGCCTCCTACTTAGTTCAGAGATGATAGAATATGTGATAGAAGCCTCCTACTTAGTTCAGAGATGATAGAATATGTGATAGAAGCCTCCTACTTAGTTCAGAGATGATATAATATGTGATAGAAGCCTCCTACTTAGTTCAGAGATGATAGAATATGTGATAGAAGCCTCCTACTTAGTTCAGAGATTATAGAATATGTGATAGAAGCCTCCTACTTAGTTCAGAGATGATATAATATGTGATAGAAGCCTCCTACTTAGTTCAGAGATGATAGAATATGTGATAGCCTCCTACCTGGTTCATAGACTTCTTGTCCCTAAATGTTGCCCTGCTCCCTCTCCGCCGTATAGCAGTCTGTGAGAAGGAAGGGAAAACACAAACATTAGAGGACATACTTAGACTGCACACTGCTGCGTACAATAACTAGGACAAGGTGGGGACAATGATTTAAACTGTTTCAATCCTCAAATCACTTTTCCTTTTTGACAGAACACATGAACATGTGACTATAGAATTAGAATGAATAGAACGGGGCTTGGAACCTCTAACCCTGGCACAAAAGGAACTGTGGGTAAAGCCCTGTTTCTGTGGAGAGTGTGGAGGAGTTATGGACATTGCAAATATTTCACTGGTGCTGGGCCTGCAGTGGTTTATCAACAAACTCACATGCTTTCTCATCCGGGTCTTCCTCAAATTGGAGGACATGTTGTGCCCAAAGTACGAGACAGACAGACAGACAGACAGACAGACATCTTATCCTGTTTCTGACTCAACATACACCATATTTCCACAATAGCCTGTCCTGAGCATTTGCCTGCCTGTCTGTCTCTCTGTCTGTTTATGTCTGACATCTGAAATTGCGAAGCAAAGCCAGGATCAAATGTGTCTTTCTGCACGCTAGCTTAGTGCTTTCACTGACTGACTGGCTGACTGACTGACTGACTGACTGGCTGACTGACTGACTGACTGGCTGACTGGCTGACTGGCTGGCTGACTGGCTGACTGACTGGCTGGCTGGCTAACTGGCTGACTGACTGGCTGACTGACTGGCTGGCTAACTGGCTGACTGACTGGCTAACTGGCTGACTGGCTGACTGACTGGCTGACTGACTGACTGACTGACTGGCTGGCTGACTGACTGGCTGACTGACTGACGGCTGACTGGCTGACTGACTGACTGGCTGACTGGCTGACTGGCTGACTGACTGACTGACTGACTGGCTGACTGACTGACTGGCTGACTGACTGGCTGACTGGCTGACTGGCTGGCTGGCGACCCTGCCACATAAAACCCATTAAACTTCAAATTCACTGCTCTCTTGGTGAGGACGTTCAAAATCAGCAGGCTACACACACACACACGCGCACGCGCACCCGCACGCGCACGCGCACACGCACACGCACACACGCACACACACACACACACACACACACACACACACACACACACACACACACACACACACACACACACACACACACACACGTTGCCCCCTCTGTCCTGTGTTTACTCCCATGTTATGGTGATGTAACCAAGTGGGTTCCCCAACATAAACTGAGACCAGGAAGTGAGTGAGTCAAGGTCTATCCTTGCCCGGCTGTGACGAGGTCTCAGTCTTTCCATCTGGCTGGCCATCTATGGTTCCTATAGAGTCCTAGCTATCCCAGTTAGGCTAGTTCATCCCTACTGCCTCTGATCTGGCGGACTCACTAAACACAAATGCTTTGTTTTTAAATGATGTCTAAGTGATGGCGCGTGCCCCTGGCTATCCGTCAATAAATACAAAACAAGAAAATGGTGCCGTCTGGTTTGCTTAATATAAGGAATTTTAAATTATTCGTACTTTTACTTTTGATACTTAAGTACATTTAAAACTAAATACTTTTAGACTTTTACTCAAGTAGTATTTTACTGGGTGACTTTCACTTTTACTTGAGTCATTTTCTATTAAGGTATCTTTACTTTTACTCAAGTATGAGAATGTAGTACTTTTTCCCACCACTGCACACACACACACACACACTGGTGCGATGGGAGAAACTCCAACGAGCCTCAGTACTCGCTCTATATATTGAAAGACTACAGTGTGACTTTGAAACAAAACCAGCCTGTCACAAACACAAGGGCAGTTTTAACTCCGTCAGTCTCCCACGATGGAGGAAAAGGACAAAGCCAAGACAGGGCAGTATTAACTCCGTCAGTCTCCCACGATGGAGGAAAAGGACAAAGCCAAGACAGGGCAGTATTAACTCCGTCAGTCTCCCACGATGGAGGAAAAGGACAAAGCCAAGACAGGGCAGTATTAACTCCGTCAGTCTCCCACGATGGAGGAAAAGGACAAAGCCAAGACAGGGCAGTATTAACTCCGTCAGTCTCCCACGATGGAGGAAAAGGACAAAGCCAAGACAGGGCAGTATTAACTCCGTCAGTCTCCCACGATGGAGGAAAAGGACAAAGCCAAGACAGGGCAGTATTAA